>NC_090931.1:74873518-75086018 GCF_040938575.1 Ambystoma mexicanum | reverse complement strand
TGAAAGTGCGCACACGGATTGTAGAAATCCTTTCTTCACCTCTTACATCTCTGACTACAGTCTTCCAAAGGTCGTTCAACCCCACAGTGCTTTGAGGCCGTACTAATGGCAGCAGGCGCTATACAAGTAGTTGGCTTTGAGGTTTTATATGAGATCATTTGCCCTTTTGTACTAAAATCGAGCAGTTCACTAACTAAACACAGAACAGCAGCCTGCTCATCTGCTAAAGATTATGATTGGTCAAAGGCAATTGGTCCAGAATAAAGGAAATCTGAAAAGCTAGCCAATCACAAAGTGCATAAGTGGCCAATAGTGTTCTCTTCAGGGAACTGCCTTTGACAGTGTGGCCTGCCTCTGGTAGCAGCCAGAATTAGGCTGTTTTCAGATAATAATGCATACGACTTCACATAAATCCTGCACGGTTGCGTGGTAATTATAGAGCCTAGCCGTATAATACACCTGCTATGGTGAAGCAGCGAACGAGCAAGCCTAAGGGTTGGACAGAAGCAGCAAACATGCCAGACTCCAGGTGTTTTGGTGTACAACTCCAGTGCCCCCTCACAATTAACGGTACTGCTGCTGGGGCTGATGGAACGTCTAGGCTAAAATATCTGAAGGATAACAAGTTGATGAACTCGAAGCGTTCTTCTGTCGCGCTGGGGTAGTGACATGGAGCATTTTATGGGGTCCGTTTCTGGTAAAGGCCCATTGACCTGCCCGTTTGTGATTTTACACATCCTGAAGTAGCAGGGCATGTGCTTTTCTGCATCTTGAAATAGCAGGACATGTGATTTTCTGCATCTTGAAGTAGCAGGACATGTGATTTTCTGCATCTTGAAATAGCAGGACATATGATTTTCTGCATCTTGAAGTAGCAGGGCATGTGCTTTTCTGCATCCTGAAGTAGCAGGGCATGTGATTTTCTGCATCTTGAAGTAGCAGGACATGTGATTTTCTGCATCTTGAAGTAGCAGGGCATGTGCTTTTCTGCATCCTGAAGTAGCAGGGCATGTGATTTTCTGCATCTTGAAGTAGCAGGACATGTGATTTTCTGCATCTTGAAGTAGCAGGACATGTGCTTTTCTGCATCCTGAAGTAGCAGGGCATGTGATTTTCTGCATCTTGAAGTAGCAGGACATGTGATTTTCTGCATCTTGAAATAGCAGGACATGTGATTTTCTGCATCTTGAAATAGCAGGACATGTGATTTTCTGCATCTTGAAGTAGCAGGACATGTGATTTTCTGCATCTTGAAGTAGCAGGACATGTGATTTTCTGCATCTTGAAATAGCAGGACATGTGATTTTCTGCATCTTGAAGTAGCAGGACATGTGATTTTCTGCATCTTGAAATAGCAGGACATGTGATTTTCTGCATCTTGAAGTAGCAGGACATGTGATTTTCTGCATCTTGAAATAGCAGGACATGTGATTTTCTGCATCTTGAAGTAGCAGGACATGTGATTTTCTGCATCTTGAAGTAGCAGGGCATGTGATTTTCTGCATCTTGAAGTAGCAGGGCATGTGATTTTACACATCCTGAAGTAGCAGGGCATGTGATTTTACACATCCTGAAGTAGCAGGACATGTGATTTTCTGCATCTTGAAGTAGCAGGGCATGTGATTTTACACATCCTGAAGTAGCAGGGCATGTGATTTTACACATCCTGAAATAGCAGGACATGTGATTTTCTGCATCTTGAAGTAGCAGGGCATGTGATTTTACACATCCTGAAGTAGCAGGGCATGTGATTTTCTGCATCTTGAAGTAGCAGGACATGTGATTTTCTGCATCTTGAAGTAGCAGGACATGTGATTTTCTGCATCTTGAAGTAGCAGGGCATGTGATTTTCTGCATCTTGAAGTAGCAGGACATGTGATTTTCTGCATCTTGAAGTAGCAGGGCATGTGATTTTACACATCCTGAAGTAGCAGGGCATGTGATTTTCTGCATCTTGAAGTAGCAGGGCATGTGATTTTACACATCCTGAAGTAGCAGGACATGTGATTTTACACATCCTGAAGTAGCAGGGCATGTGATTTTCTGCATCTTGAAGTAGCAGGGCATGTGATTTTACACCTCCTGAAGTAGCAGGGCATGTGATTTTCTGCATCTTGAAGTAGCAGGGCATGTGATTTTCTGCATCCTGAAGTAGCAGGACATGTGATTTTACACATCCTGAAGTAGCAGGGCATGTGATTTTCTGCATCCTGAAGTAGCAGGACATGTGATTTTCTGCATCTTGAAGTAGCAGGACATGTGATTTTCTGCATCTTGAAATAGCAGGACATGTGATTTTACACATCCTGAAGTAGCAGGACATGTGATTTTCTGCATCTTGAAATAGCAGGACATGTGATTTTACACATCCTGAAGTAGCAGGACATGTGATTTTTCTGCATCTTGAAGTAGCAGGGCATGTGATTTTCTGCATCTTGAAGTAGCAGGGCATGTGCTTTTCTGCATCTTGAAGTAGCAGGGCATGTGCTTTTCTGCATCTTGAAGTAGCAGGGCATGTGATTTTCTGCATCTTGAAGTAGCAGGGCATGTGCTTTTCTGCATCTTGAAGTAGCAGGACATGTGATTTTCTGCATCTTGAAGTAGCAGGGCATGTGATTTTCTGCATCTTGAAGTAGCAGGGCATGTGATTTTACACATCCTGAAGTAGCAGGGCATGTGATTTTACACATCCTGAAGTAGCAGGACATGTGATTTTCTGCATCTTGAAGTAGCAGGGCATGTGATTTTAAACATCCTGAAGTAGCAGGGCATGTGATTTTACACATCCTGAAATAGCAGGACATGTGATTTTCTGCATCTTGAAGTAGCAGGGCATGTGATTATACACATCCTGAAGTAGCAGGGCATGTGATTTTCTGCATCTTGAAGTAGCAGGACATGTGATTTTCTGCATCTTGAAGTAGCAGGACATGTGATTTTCTGCATCTTGAAGTAGCAGGGCATGTGATTTTCTGCATCTTGAAGTAGCAGGACATGTGATTTTCTGCATCTTGAAGTAGCAGGGCATGTGATTTTACACATCCTGAAGTAGCAGGGCATGTGATTTTCTGCATCTTGAAGTAGCAGGGCATGTGATTTTACACATCCTGAAGTAGCAGGACATGTGATTTTACACATCCTGAAGTAGCAGGGCATGTGATTTTCTGCATCTTGAAGTAGCAGGGCATGTGATTTTACACATCCTGAAGTAGCAGGGCATGTGATTTTCTGCATCTTGAAGTAGCAGGGCATGTGATTTTCTGCATCCTGAAGTAGCAGGACATGTGATTTTACACATCCTGAAGTAGCAGGGCATGTGATTTTCTGCATCCTGAAGTAGCAGGACATGTGATTTTCTGCATCTTGAAGTAGCAGGACATGTGATTTTCTGCATCTTGAAATAGCAGGACATGTGATTTTACACATCCTGAAGTAGCAGGACATGTGATTTTCTGCATCTTGAAATAGCAGGACATGTGATTTTACACATCCTGAAGTAGCAGGACATGTGATTTTCTGCATCTTGAAGTAGCAGGGCATGTGATTTTCTGCATCTTGAAGTAGCAGGGCATGTGCTTTTCTGCATCTTGAAGTAGCAGGGCATGTGCTTTTCTGCATCTTGAAGTAGCAGGGCATGTGATTTTCTGCATCTTGAAGTAGCAGGGCATGTGATTTTCTGCATCTTGAAGTAGCAGGGCATGTGCTTTTCTGCATCTTGAAGTAGCAGGGAATGTGCTTTTCTGCATCTTGAAGTAGCAGGGCATGTGCTTTTCTGCATCTTGAAGTAGCAGGGCATGTGATTTTCTGCATCTTGAAGTAGCAGGGCATGTGCTTTTCTGCATCTTGAAGTAGCAGGGCATGTGCTTTTCTGCATCTTGAAGTAGCAGGGCATGTGCTTTTCTGCATCTTGAAGTAGCAGGGCATGTGATTTTCTGCATCTTGAAGTAGCAGGGCGTGTGCTTTTCTGCATCTTGAAGTAGCAGGGCATGTGATTTTCTGCATCTTGAAGTAGCAGGGCATGTGCTTTTCTGCATCCTGAAGTAGCAGGACATGTGATTTTACACATCCTGAAGTAGCAGGGCATGTGATTTTACACATCCTGAAGTAGCAGGACATGTGATTTTCTGCATCTTGAAGTAGCAGGACATGTGATTTTCTGCATCTTGAAGTAGCAGGGCATGTGATTTTCTGCATCTTGAAGTAGCAGGACATGTGATTTTCTGCATCCTGAAGTAGCAGGACATGTGATTTTCTGCATCTTGAAGTAGCAGGACATGTGATTTTCTGCATCTTGAAGTAGCAGGACATGTGATTTTCTGCATCTTGAAGTAGCAGGACATGTGATTTTACACATCCTGAAGTAGCAGGGCATGTGATTTTACACATCCTGAAGTAGCAGGGCATGTGATTTTCTGCATCTTGAAGTAGCAGGGCATGTGATTTTCTGCATCTTGAAGTAGCAGGACATGTGATTTTACACATCCTGAAGTAGCAGGGCATGTGATTTTACACATCCTGAAGTAGCAGGGCATGTGATTTTCTGCATCCTGAAGTAGCAGGGCATGTGATTTTACACATCCTGAAGTAGCAGGGCATGTGATTTTCTGCATCTTGAAGTAGCAGGGCATGTGATTTTACACATCCTGAAGTAGCAGGGCATGTGATTTTACACATCCTGAAGTAGCAGGGCATGTGATTTTACACATCCTGAAGTAGCAGGGCATGTGATTTTACACATCCTGAAGTAGCAGGGCATGTGATTTTCTGCATCTTGAAGTAGCAGGGCATGTGATTTTACACATCCTGAAGTAGCAGGGCATGTGATTTTACACATCCTGAAGTAGCAGGGCATGTGATTTTACGCATCCTGAAGTAGCAGGGCATGTGATTTTACACATCCTGAAGTAGCAGGGCATGTGATTTTCTGCATCTTGAAGTAGCAGGGCATGTGATTTTCTGCATCTTGAAGTAGCAGGGCATGTGATTTTCTGCATCTTGAAGTAGCAGGGCATGTGATTTTCTGCATCCTGAAGTAGCAGGGCATGTGATTTTCTGCATCTTGAAGTAGCAGGGCATGTGCTTTTCTGCATCTTGAAGTAGCAGGGCATGTGCTTTTCTGCATCCTGAAGTAGCAGGGCATGTAATTTTCTGCATCTTGAAGTAGCAGGGCATGTGATTTTCTGCATCTTGAAGTAGCAGGGCATGTGCTTTTCTGCATCCTGAAGTAGCAGGGCATGTGCTTTTCTGCATCCTGAAGTAGCAGGGCATGTGCTTTTCTGCATCCTGAAGTAGCAGGGCATGTGCTTTTCTGCATCCTGAAGTAGCAGGGCATGTGCTTTTCTGCATCCTGAAGTAGCAGGGCATGTGCTTTTCTGCATCCTGAAGTAGCAGGGCATGTGCTTTTCTGCATCTTGAAGTAGCAGGGCATGTGATTTTCTGCATCTTGAAGTAGCAGGGCATGTGATTTTCTGCATCCTGAAGTAGCAGGGCATGTGATTTTCTGCATCTTGAAGTAGCAGGACATGTGATTTTCTGCATCCTGAAGTAGCAGGGCATGTGCTTTTCTGCATCTTGAAGTAGCAGGGCATGTGATTTTCTGCATCCTGAAGTAGCAGGGCATGTGATTTTCTGCATCCTGAAGTAGCAGGGCATGTGCTTTTCTGCATCTTGAAGTAGCAGGGCATGTGATTTTCTGCATCTTGAAGTAGCAGGGCATGTGATTTTCTGCATCTTGAAGTAGCAGGACATGTGATTTTCTGCATCTTGAAGTAGCAGGGCATGTGATTTTCTGCATCTTGAAGTAGCAGGGCATGTGCTTTTCTGCATCCTGAAGTAGCAGGGCATGTGCTTTTCTGCATCCTGAAGTAGCAGGGCATGTGATTTTCTGCATCCTGAAGTAGCAGGGCTGGGCATTGGACGAGTGTCGAGTGCGGTCCTGATCATGGAATAGGCTCATGAATTTTTATTAACTCAAAAAAGTGTGTAGGGGAATCGAGTGAGCTCTCCCCCAATAAAAAATACCAAACAACTACAAAGTGCGCACCCCAGCACCCACAAATTGCCAATGCATGGAGGTCATTTCATTCATTTTAAGGAAAACTGTGTACAATCGCAACTTTATACGGCCTCAAATCCCCAGCGCAGCGGTCTCAGAGCTCGAGGGTTGCCTGAAGCTTAGCTTCTCTTGCTCCTGCCCTAGGTCTCCTGACAAAAGTCTGTGGAGTAAAAGGGTCAGGAGAGAAGATGAGAGAATAGGAACCGAGCAGAAATAGTGAAGAACATGAAGAGTTACATTATTGTGTGGCACCTGGTACTACATAAACGGCACCCACCATGTGGGCATTAAAGCTGCTTTGAAATCACCCAGTAAGATATGAAACAGAATATTAACAGGGCATGGGGAAGCAGGAGTACGCGGCAAGTAGCTCAAACGACTTATGGCTCACATTTCAACCTCTCCCTCGAGCTCCTTAAGAAATATGGGTTTTCGGGGACCATAAAGTAAAAATATTCTGGATTTCGCAGCATTCCCAAGGCATGCAGAACATCAAGGATACATTTCTAAAAATAAAAAAATAAAAATCTTCAAAGTGTTGGATAGACCGTCTAGACGCTGCACCACCACCAAATACTTGAAAGAACGAGCGTCAGGAAGAAATGAAAGGGCACCAAGCACATGCTCCAAGCCCGCTACGCGCCTCCGCCTCTTCCCGCCACATGCGCCTGCCCGCGTGCGCTCTTTTCCGGCACCTCACAGATCATTAGGTTTATTTTTCATTAGGCAGGATCAATGGCCTAGACCGGGCACCCGCGCCGGCGATGCCATGCTCCAAGAGTTTTCAGCCTTCGATGCCAACTGTCATGGACTGGGAGGTGTGAGGACGGAGGGAGCTCAGCTCTGGCATTGCAGGGTGGGGTGGGGGGGGCAGCATCAATATTTCTGCCAGGGCACTAACAGCCTTCACAGAGTGGAAGAGTGGCCAATACGTCTGGTTCCAAGGTATCGGAGGGGGGAAGCGGGGCGCGAGTGGCAATGCCGAGATGTGGGGACCAGTTTATACAGTGGCCAGCAGCAAGGGGCGGGATCGAAAATTACATTCCAGTTGATGTTTTTGCATTTCGCCGCAAGCTGCTGACGTCTACTAGTGCACACTAGTGCAAGGTGGTGGGCAGACGTTCATATGCAATTGCAGATGGGTAACTATCAACAATGGTCTGTGCAAAGTCATTTTTGAAGTACAAAATGACGTTGGACTGACTTTGCACAGTTCCACGAATCGTGTTTGAGTCGGAAGTGCAAAGTCACTTTTCAGCAGTGCAAAGTCACTTTGAACCCTGCAAAAAATGCCATGAATCGGGCCCCTAGAGTACATGAAGTGTAACATTCTGTCATGGCTTCCATGTTCCACTGGTGTGATGCCATAGACAGAGGGCACCGCTTTTATAAACATCTGTGTGTGTGGTGCAAACTATACACACTCTATTGTCACATGACGCATGCACATATTCAGGAAAAAGTGTCTTCTTTGACGCCTCAACCTGTCAAGACCCAAAGAAGAGATGGCCACGTGCTCTGGGCCCGATCGCTTTATTAGTTTTGCAGGCAGCGGCTCTTAAGCCCCATTAGTTGAGAACTCATTCATGTTTGTATTTGTGAAGATCGTTGACCAAACACTCTGCAATTGTAATTGGCTATTAATAACGCGCTTAATACCCAGAGGTTTCTAAGTGTGGACCGGGGATCGAACCTGCGTTGCTCAGTGTCGTCTTGCTTCCAAGGCGAGCACGTTCTCCCTGAACTATTCTCTGGAGACCAACGAACATACGGGGGCAGGGCAGTCCTCGTATCTTTCTAGGATGGTGTATAACTTGAGCAGCAATGGCTGTGACCACATCATCAACATTTCAAAACACGTTAACATGATCTGTTTTAGGGCGGTTGGTCGCCACATTGTGTCCTTCCACCCTGATAAAAGAGTTCCCACTCTCTGCCCTTGGCTGTAGCAAGATGTTCAACAGATGCTGCTTCAACCGCCTTCTCCCTATCATTGTTCCTAGCCCTATTCCTCACACTGCCCCGCATAGACACTTTGGGTCTATAGCTTCTCATCATGGGCTCATGTGATGTGCAGTATGTTTGGGTGAGGGGGAGGCAGGGCTCAGTATAGGGCTCAGTGTTCAGGGCTGTGCAGGCCTCTGAGGTCCCAGGCTGTGCAGGGCTGTGCGTGCCTCTCATGTCCCAGGCTGTAGCGTGAGTTCAGAGTACAGGGCTGTGCGTGCCTCTGATGTCCCAGGGTGTGTCTTGAGTTCACCATGCAGCTGTGCATGCCTCTGAGGATGCAGGGCTGTGCATTCCTCTGGTGTCGCATGCGGTGCCTTGAGTTCAATGTGCCGGGCTGGGCATGCTTGTGATGTCCCAGGCTGTGTCTTGAGTTCAGTGTGCAGGGCTGTGCGTGCCTCTGATTCCCAGGGTGTGCCTTGAGTTCACCATGCAGCTGTGAATGCCTCTGAGGATGCAGAGCTGTGCGTGCCTCTGGTGTCGCATGCGGTGCCTTGAGTTCAATGTGCCGGGCTGGGCATGCTTGTGATGTCCCGTGCGGTGCCTTGAGTTCAGTGTGCAGGGCTGTGCGTGCCTCTGGTGTCGCATGCGGTGCCTTGAGTTCAATGTGCAGAGCTGTGCATCCCTCTGAGGTCCCAGGCTGTGGCTTGAGTTCAGTTTGCAGGGCTGCGCGTGCCTCTGGTGTCCCAGGCTGTGCCCTGAGTTCAGTGTGCAGGGCTGTGCGTGCCTCTGATGACGCATGCTGTGACTTGAGTTCAGTGTGCAGGGCTGTGCGTGCCTCTGATGTCCCAGGCTGTGCCTTGAGTTCAGTGTGCAGGGCTGTGCGTGCCTCTGATGTCCCAGGCTGTGCCCTGAGTTCAATGTGCAGGGCTGTGCGTGCCTTTGTAGTCGCATGTTGTGCCTTGAGTTCAATGTGCAGGGCTGCGCGTGCCTCTGGTGTCCCAGGCTGTGCCCTGAGTTCAGTGTGCAGGGCTGTGCGTGCCTCTGATGACGCATGCTGTGACTTGAGTTCAGTGTGCAGGGCTGTGCGTGCCTCTGATGTCCCAGGCTGTGCCTTGAGTTCAGTGTGCAGGGCTGTGCGTGCCTCTGATGTCCCAGGCTGTGCCCTGAGTTCAATGTGCAGGGCTGTGCGTGCCTTTGTAGTCGCATGTTGTGCCTTGAGTTCAATGTGCAGGGCTGTGCGTGCCTCTGGTGTCGCATGCTGTGCCTTGAGTTCAATGTGCCAGGCTTTGCCTATCTCTGATGTCCCAGGCTGTGGCTTCAGTTCAGTGTATACTAGGACTGGGGTGCATTAGGAGAGCTGTCTGTAGGTCACTGTGCTGGCAGAGCTGACGGTACTGTATGCAGAGATGTGTGTGAGTGTCAATGAGGGAATTGCATACGGTGCTGTATACCAGGACTGAGGTGCATAAGCAGAGCTGTTTGTGGGTCTCAATGCTTAACTAACAGGGGCGGCCAGAATTAACGTGTCCCTGCTCCCTATCACCCGTGCCTACAGGATCATCTTTGGGTTTTTGAAAATACAGACGTTTTTCTATTCTATAAACCACATGTATTGGCTTAGTCAATGCTTACTTGCCTTCTTTTAGTTGCAACACTCATTATTTGACAACACCCAAATGCACTCACACATACACATGCGCGCACCCAGAATGGTCCCCTTCACAGTCTCTTCTCTTCCGGTCCTCTGGGCTTGTCTGCTCATGTTTTCAGGATAGGGGCGTAAATATTTCCCCCAAACTGGAGCGGGCGACCGAGCATAGCCCATGATGGACAAGTGGCACTGACAGGGATGCCATGTGTGCCAGTACCTGGCTGGCAGGCACCTGATACCGGCCCAGCGGGCAGAAACCTTTGTACTCTCCTGTCTGCGCGCCATCAGACACTACACCCTACAGTAATGCCCCATTACCCTGGCAGGTATTATTCCCAGAAGCTCTCACGATCCTAACATGATGGTGCTAAAGAATTGTTTCAATTAACAAAAAGAAATGAAACTTCAATTCCGTATCAGCAACGCTTCTGTGTTTTGTTGAAGTCTGTTTTCCATTTTGCTTATGGAGACATAATCAACATTGAAAACAGACTTCAGGAGATGGGAACAGCATTGCAAATACTCAAGATTGCTTTTACACATCCACACACTTTTTAGTCGCGGGTTGTCAAGGGTGTGCGGTGGGGAGGGAGTGGTTATTAATGACAACACCTCAAAATGTGTTTGGTGTCACATGATACTTGCAGCAAAGGTATATTGCCTTACACGCCAACATTAGCTATTCTTTTTGGAAGGTGCTATTCCTGTCCTGTATTTAACTTTCCATTCTGTGACTTTTAGTCCTGGATATCTTTCACTTGTACCATAGGAGCTCAATGGGACATGTTTATTGGGCAGAAACATTGACCTTTACCTAGACAATTTGTTGTATTTTTAATGGCAAACTGGGCCATGAAATATAGGCCGGGAGGATAGCTCAGAGGCAATGTGTTTGTCTTGGAAGAAGGTCAACAAGTTTGAATCCTGGTCCCTAGAGAGTGGTATCCAGTATCAAGCGCTTAACACAAGATTAATTAATATTGTATTTTTGTTGAAAGTAAGAATGTGTTGTTTTTGAACTCAGTATACTTAACAATTTTTATGAAATAAATACATGCAATTAAATTTGGCTACTATGAATAAAGCAGAATATATTCAGTAGGGTACTTTTTCCTTGGCCTTTTAAGGAGCCTCAATATTTTAAACAATCTTTTGAAATATGCAGAATACACTTCATAGCAGTGAAATGGTAAACACAGGGAAGCTGTAGTTAGAAATGTACAACAACGGAATGTGTACAACTACACATAACCTTGGTCTTATCTCCCAAAAGTAGTGCCGGAGCCTCACACATATACGGCAGCCGGACAGGAGGCCTGTTGGAATGATTCTGCTGTGTGTTGACTACCAGACAATGCACTCTTTCTTGGTGAATCGGTACATTGACCAAGAGAGAGCTGTACATAATTGTGAAGTCAGTAGAGGAAGAGCCGAGCAAGACAGTGGGGAAACAGACAGTAGGAGAGGCAGTCAGGACACGGGGAGTGATCATTGGAAGGGTCGGACCACTAATAGAAAAAGGACTGGAATGACAATAAACAGGCATTGGCAAAGCCAACAGGTTTGGCTTTAATGTAGGAAAGGGATAGGTATTTGCCAGGCACTGCCTTAATGGTACTAACTGGCCATAAGATGGCAACAGCTGGACAATTGTGTCGTTACCTGGACATATGATATTATTTGACGAATGCCTCTACACAAGCCTGATCTCTTGGCTTTAGTACAGCTTGCTTCTATAGGGCTTCAGAGCAAGGAAGAGATATAAATCACATGGCTGAAGGCACACTTGGTTAATACATGCGTATTTAACCAATAGGACATGTATAGCTGCAATTAAGCCATTAACTCTGAACTGACTACTTAGACATAAAACTGTCAGGCCGGTGTTTGAAGTTATTGCTTGATAAAGTTAGTTCAAAGAGTTCACAGGAGGATGTGTTTTGGGTGGAGAGGGGCAAGAAGTGGATGGAATGGCCAGAGGGACTAGCATGGCCATGGGCAGTCGATGAGTGTGTAAACCAAACCTCACCCACAAGCTGTGTACCGCTTCTGACATGACATTCCTCTCCTAATGTATGCCAATGCAATAGAATACAAAATGCCTTCTGCAGCTAAATGATTGACTTGGCTAGATCAGTGTCCTCGTTGGCCACTTCTTTAGCATCACTGGAGGGTGAGAGCACAGGTGCGTTGGGTCATCTGGAGACTGAAGACATTTCCTTTGGGTCCCCTGATTCCCGGGCCTGTGGTCTTTCTGGAAGCATAACACCCCCATTCCGGATTCATATGGCACCCACTCTTTACTCATGGACACCGTTGGGGGAATATCTACTTCCTGGAGGTTAGAAGGTTTTGTGGTTAAACTTATGAAGCCCGGCACAGTACGCATAGCCCGCGCCTCTTACCTCTTGCTGTCCTGTTCACCACCACTTGACCTCGTCCAAAGCCTCACTCGCTTTGCTGGTTGCAGTCGGCTGAGTGGAGCGTGCCATTATTGCTCTAATTTGGCCCTCATATTGCCGGCTCATCCTCAATTTATTCCCAAAAAGCACTTTGTGTTCGCATCCTCCCGCTCCTCGACCTTCCACCGATATAACTCTATGTTGTAACGTTTCCTCTCCGGCTTCGCACTCGGCGACCGTATACCGTTGTTTCATCAAAGTGAAATACTTCCTTGTACTTCACTTCCACAAAGTAACTTTGTGGGGAAGTAAACATATATGTACTTATTAATGCGTGGGGGCATTGGGGGGATGAGAAGGAGGGGGGTGGGGAAGGGTGGTAGGGTTAAAGGCGGGTTTGGTGGGCACCCCACATTTAAAGAAAAAACAAAATAACCCAATGTGTTATTCTGTCGAAGTGAAATACAACAAAGTATTTCACTTTGATAAACAAACTAGAAGCGTTAGTGATATTGCATTCCATCAGCCTCTCAAGGCTGTATGTTAGGGTGACCAGATTAATTAAAAAAAACCCGGACGGGCCATCAGAATAGAAGTAGGACTGAAGTAAATACACATGCAGCTTTAGTCCTACTTCTATTTCACTGGCTTGTTGCTGGGGGGGCGTGGGGAGGGGATGTGCTAACATGCACACGCCTCTCATTGGAGGAGAGCGCCAGGGAGGGGAAGGGGGAGAACATGGGGGTGTGAAAAGCATTTCACACCCCCATTTGGGCAAAAAGAGTTGCTCCGGGAACCTATTTCGGGATTTCAAAATCGGGTCCTGGCAAAAAAAGGGTCCATAGTCGAAACCCCAGACGGGGTTTATAAAATAAAAAAACTCCTGGGACCCTGGGACGTCGGGTGATTTCCCCGCACTGTACTGGGAAAACCCAGACGTCTGGTCACCCTACTGTATGTCGATCTCATGCACATATGAACAAACAATGCTATATGTACCAGAATGTAAAGAGGAATGGAACACGGGACTGTGTGTTGGTGGGTCACACGTGACACTGGACACCTTGAGCGGTCTGGAAGCAATGCAATTGCCCAAGTAATCTGAGTCTGCCCCGTGAGAGGAGCTAGTGGTGCTCAGGGTGGCACTGGGCCATTACATTATCTTGGGCACCAATGAAAAAGTGGCCCACAGTTGCAAATGGCAATTCATTCCTTTTGTGACTGTTTGAATAGTAACCAAGGTGGAATCTTTTGATTAAGTGTGATGCAAATTGTGCATTTTCGCAAATATTTATTCAGCAACAGTGGCAAAAAACGACTAGCCGCAGAGTGAATGAACTCATGAAACTGGCCCAAAAAATTGCTCACTTGGACCACAGTGGCATTCTGTGTGTTTGGTTCGGCCATGGGCCTATTGCCCGATAGGCCAGTCCAATCCTGGGGGTGCTCCGTGTACTGTTTGCACTCCGACACCTGACGATTTGCTTTTCCATAGTACATATGAGGCTGTAAGTGGAAGGATGTAAGGAAAGGATGCGGGGTCGGGTGTGGGATCCTCAATTAGAGTACTCGGCCGGTAACTCATCCTCAGAATACAAGTATCAAGCACCTGCTCACCTGCTTTCAGCATTACTGAGGCAGGCATGAACATTGCTGTTATGTATTGTGCCAATAAAATGTGCAATGCCCCAAACAGCTTTGTAATTCTTTCATTTTAAAATACATATTTAACAAAATATCAAGTAGCGGATTTAAAATGAGTGAAACACAATCGAATAATTTGCTGCTTTGATTTTCAGACATCAAAAGCCAGTGCCAGAGCAGGCTGTGGTGCGGTTTCAGGAGACCCGTCTCAGTTTTTAAAATACGATCTACAAAGACGAGGGCCTTATTACACAGAAGGGTCACTGGAGATGGCCCCGCCTTCATGACCCATTTCATTATTGATTACTCCCTGCTGGGCAGCCGTTGAGAGGTGCCAATCTGTGAATCATAACAGCACAGTGCGGACGTCAACGTAAACACGAAACACAATAATATGCCGATCATGAAGAACGGCAGAAGATTATGAAATGAACGGGCGGGACATGGGGATTTACCTTTGTAGGAAAAAAAGAGAATGTTTTGCTGCCCCATCATGACGTCACCCCTGTACCCATAAACATAGAGCCCGATTCATGGAAGTATTGCCGCAGAAAATAAGGCACTTGTCCGTGCAATTGCACGCAAATCTGCCTTTGTCGATTCATGGAATAGAATGCGCTGTACTTTTCCTAGACTTGAGTGGAGTTTGCGGTGGCTTGGCACGTCTGTGCGAGCTGTCAAGGGCCTTGGGCGAGACTCCAAGCAGAATGTGGGCATGGCTTGTACAGATGTCTGGGAAGGGGGCGCAACACCAAAAATGAGGAAGAACTTGCGAAATAGTGGGCGTTCGAGGAACCCGCCTGCAGGCAGTGCTACGCATGCCCACAATTGCGCGGCACGAGACATATTCATGGATCAGATCACGCAATGTCTCGGCTGAGAAATGGCCACGCAAGTCCTTCATACGATCTGTCACCCGAAGGCAGGTGTACATACAATTGCGCGTAGGATTTGCAGTGCGCAGGTGGGGTTGCATGTCGGATTTTGGGGTGTGTGTATGCCATCAGGTTTCCGATGTAACTTAGGGGTGCGCATAAGCAGTGTAGTGGGGTGCAGGAATGTTTTACAGGGGTTTGCACGCAGATTTCCAGAGTAATTGCCAAGTTACCATTTTTTATACGCATGTTGTCGGGGTGCCGGATACAGTTACGGGGGACTCCGTGTAGAATCCCTGAGTCGCAGGCCTGTTTACGGGGGACCCCACACACTGTTTGAAGGGTGCGTGTATTCACGCCAGAGGGAGCACGTAAAGGTAGCTGTTCTGGCTGTTTATGCTTTGCGTGTGGGCATGTCAGGGGCATTCTGGGCGGGACTCGCGAAGATGGTTACTTTGCACTTTTGATTCCATGAATACGTATGCGCACATTTTTCTTTCTGCGCGCAGGCTTGTGTGGTTTTTGTGCAACTTTCCATGAATAGGGTCCTTAGTGTTTATTATTTTCTTGTTTAATCTTAGCAGACTTGGGTTAGGGCACACCTATGCCCCTATTGGCTCGAGGCATTGCTGGATGCCATAAGCTGGAATTCACACGTGTGCCCGTATTGCTGAGCTTGGTCTTTGGCAGATGACTGGGGTAAAGTCGCCAGACTTGAGTCAGTGGATCACGCCGGTCTGAACCGGCTCTGACATCGGATCCCACATCAGTGCTGGAATGACGTCAGGGGGGTGAAGGTCCCAAGCCCCTCACTTGAGGAGGGTGTGATCAGATGTACATGTGTGCCGCAATTATCACCCAGAAGAACTCCTCCACTGGCATCGAGAAGACGTGATAATTGAAGGGGGGCTAGCCCCTCAGGACAATGAATGCCTTTGTTCGACCAGGAGGCGGGGCGGGATTAGCATACCCGAAGGCCCACTTAGTATTTCTCAAAAATGGAGGTCGAGCATCTGAAAAGGGATACAAGGCGCAGGTCTGGTGGGCGGCGGTGGTTGGTTGGGAATGGGTAAATGCTGGGATAATGTCTGTTTGTCTTGCAAGCAAACGTGAATAAACCTTTTGCGTATTTAACCCAAAAATTAAGACAATTCTTTCTGGCGTTCACAGCAGTGCAAGACTAAGCCAATGGGCAGGTCATTGAGGTCACAGCAGGAAGCTCCCATAGAGGAAGCCAGTCCTGATCCCTCCGAGGCCAGCACACACCATTCAATGGACAGGACCATCCTCATCACCATCCTCATCTAGCACCATGGTAACCATGGAACACTCCGAGCCCAAAGCACTCCATTTACTGGACAGGACCATCCTCATCTAGCACCATGGTAACCATGAAACACTCTGAGCCCAATGCACACCATTTACTGGACAGGACCAACCTCATCTAGCACCATGGTAACCATTGATCCCTCCGAGCCCAGCACACACCGTTTACTGGACAGGACCATCCTCATCTAGCACCATGGTAACCATGGAACACTCTGAGCCCAACAGACACAATTTACTGGACAGGACCATCCTCATCTAACATCATGGTAACCATGGAACACTCCAAGCCCAACACACACCATTTACTGGAAAGGACCATCCTCATATAGCACCATGGTAACCATGGAACACTCCTAGCCCAACACACACCGTTTAATGGACAGGACCATCCTCATCTAGCACCATGGTAACCACGGAACACTTCGAGACCAATACACACCATTTAATGGACAGGACCATCCTCATCTAGCACCATGGTAACCATGGAACACTCCTACCCCAACACACACCATTTAATGGAAAGGACCATCCTCATCTAGCACCATGGCAATCACGGAACACTCCTAGCCCAACACACACCATTTAATGGACAGGACCATCCTCATCTAGCACCATGGTAACCACGGAACACTCCGAGCCCAACACACACCATTTACTGGACAGGACCATCCTCATCTAGCACCATGGTAACCATGGAACACTCCTAGCCCAACGCACACCATTTACTGGACTTGACCTTCCTCATCTAACACCATGGTAACCATGGAACACTCCAAGCCCAACGCACACCATTTACTGGAAAGGACCATCCTCATCTAGCACCATGGTAGCCATGGAACACTCCGAGCCCAACGCACACCATTTACTGGACAGGACCATCCTCATCTAGCACCTAGCCCAACACACACCATTTACTGGACAGGACCATCCTCATCTAACACCATCGTAACCATGGAACACTCCAAGCCCAACACACACCATTTACTGGACAGGACCATCCTCATCTATCACCATGGTAGCCATGGAACACTCCGAGCCCAACACACACCATTTACTGGACAGAACCATCCTCATCTAGCACCATGGTAATCACGGAACACTCCGAGCCCAACGCACACCATTTACTGGACAGAACCATCCTCGGTAACCATGGCAGGGGCAGGCGGGATACATATTATATAGTGCACTGCTTGAAAGGCTTGTTAAATGGCACTGGAATGAATCTCCGTTGCCCGTGCCAACGCTTTGTGATGATCAGTATTGAATTAAGAAGGGAGCAGTCAAAAATGGAGGGGGTGTGCAAAGGGCACCCGTCATAAATTCGATGGGGATAGTTCACCTTCAACCCTCCTGGGGAGTGAGCCTGTGCTTCGAACAGAAAGTGCCATCGATCCACGGCGGGTGTTAGTGGTAACCGAAAAGGCCAACTATCCATTTGCAAACCCTCAGGGCTAGTCAAGACCTATGACGAGATGGCTAACTAGTCTCTTTGCATCGCTCTGCTTCTCTCTTCAGTCCCGTTTATAGCGCCATGATGGCTTAGCTGGTGTAGGTTTGCTCTTTACAAGTGTTCAGAACATACCATACTCTACTAATGCAAGAGGGGTATTATGCAGCATTTTCTTACCGCGCAGGCCGTCGCACTTCATACTGCCACTAAGCGCAGGTGGGAATATGCCAGCTTTCCAATAGTGTAGCCTACTCATGCCCGAAGTGAAGGCGCTCCTGGCACACAAAGGTCAGAAGTGGGCGGCTGGCAGCATCCCACATGCAACATGCTGCAGGGGCGGAAGCAGGTGGCTGAACTGAGGGTAATTGGCGATGCTGGGGAGTTAGGGACGAACAATGGGTAGTTGGCAGGGCCCAAAATGAGGGAGTTCTGCAGCAAAAAACCTCTGTGCATGGACCGGTCGCCATTGCAATCTAGGCCACGGGAGTAAAATTACAAGGCGGCTGACAAGAGTTTGGCATAACAAGGCCAGTATAAATTACAGCTAGAATTGCAACGCCGGTAGGATGGTCTAGAACCATCCAGCAGGAGTCCGCTCGACCAACCAGTGCCTTAGGTGGGCATCTCTGGAAGCCAATTGGTCCAGGCGGCCTGCAGCTGTAAAGTGTTGCCTATCAGCGTCATTAACAGCCATAGTCTTGCTCATCACAGAGCTGTTGGCACTTGTTAGCATGTGCACATAGATAGGCCTGAGAATAACATGATCGTATGTAGCACTCGCTGCTTGTGTTCTGGCCGTGTTCTAGCATTGCAAAGAAGGGGTGTCTCTCTAGCACAGTTTAAGGGTTATCAAAGCATTGACCTTGGAAAAAAAAAAGGAAATGCTGTGGTGGGCCACCGAGGTGCAAACGTCTGACTCTGAGCTTTGCAGCGAGTGCGTTACTCAATGAGCTATCTGACTGGCGTGTGTGTCTTGCTTGCGGCCACTGTGCACTGGGTCCACAATAGGAGTAACTTCCTGCTGCTGAAAACTCATTCCCGGGTTCCTTCAGAGAATCATTTCTTGATTTTACAAGAAGTATTTTCGGTACTGTGTGTTTTTACCGATTTGTTTTTTTTAAAGAAGTCATTTTGGTTGTGCACTTTTGTTCGACCAGTTATTTCTATTAAGGGTGATTACCCCCCCTCCCCCATGTACCTACTCATTACTCCTACTTCCCCACCTATACATATCCATTAAGAGAACGGATTGAATTCTGGTCTTACAGTACGTCGGTAAAAACACGTGATATCGTATTTTCAGCTTATCGGAAGTGCAATCGTTTCCGGTTCCCAAACAGGAATACTTTCCGGATTCCTCTCTTGGAATTCTTTCCCGATTCCCTGATAAAAGTTATTTATCGACTCTCGATAGGAGTTTGTCCCACAGAGACATCCTTTCTTAGTTCCTTGCGCCGAGTAATGCCCTCGTCCCCTGACAGGAATTAGTCCAGGATTTCACGAGAGGATGCATTTCCGGGGTCACTGAAAGAAACTTTTCCTGTTCTCCAGGTTTCCCAATGCAAGTTCTCTCCTCGCTTCCCAAAAGCCTTTTGTTCATAAGTGTTGCTTGCTTGTTTGTCAGTAGGAGTACATTCCTGGCAGGGCCGGCCTTAAGGGCAGCAGCGCCGTGGGCGAATTGGCACCCCCCCACCCCGCGTGCTCCTGGTTAACAGAGGGGTGGGGGGGGCCAGGATGGGCCACTTTTTTTTTTAACCCTCCTCGCTCCGTTGAGGAGGTCACGATATGAATAGGGTGCATCAGCACCCTATTGTCATTAAATGAGCCCACCGCCGCCGCAGGTGCATTTAATAACAATGAGGCGCCTGCCGCGCCTTCTGCCACTACGCCAGCCCGGGGGAGCCCTTGAAAGACTCCCCTGAGCTGGCGTGGTGGGGGGCTAATGGCGCCTTTTGTCATTAAAGGCGCCCACGGCGGCTGGCGCATTTAACAGCAAAATGCCGCCTGCCGCATCTTCTCCCACAGCGGCAGCTCGGGTGAGCCCTTGAAAGACTCCCCCAAGATGGCATGGTGGGGGTTAATGGCGGCTTGGGGGGCGTGGCGCCCCGGGCAGTCATCCGGCTCGCCCCCCCCAAAGGGCAGCTCTGATTCCGGGTACCTTTCAAGGACTGGCTTCCTCGTTTCTTGAGAAGTCGTCATTGTCTTATTCCTTGATAGGGGCAATGTCCTGGTTCCTCAATAGGAGTACATTTGTAGTTCCTCAATAAGAGTGGTTTCCTGATTCCTTGATAAAAGTCATTTTCTGGTTCCTCGACAGGGGCGATTTCCCTGTTCCTCAGATTGAGAACACTGTGGTTCCTTAATAAAAGTGATTTCCTGTTCCTCAGAATGAGAACACTTGTGGTTCCTTAATAAAAGTGATTTCCCTGTTCCTCAGAATGAGAACACTTGTGGTTCCTTAATAAAAGTGATTTCCCTGTTCCTCAGATTGAGAACACTTGTGGTTCCTTAATAAAAGTGATTTCCCTGTTCCTCAGATTGAGAACACTTGTGGTTCCTTACTAGGAGTGATTTCCCTGTTCCTCAGCATGAGGACACCCATTGTTCCTTAGTAGAAGTGATTTCCCTGTTCCTAAGATAGAGAACACGTGTGGTTCCTTAGTAGGGGCGATTTCCCTGTTCCTCAGATTGAGAACACTGTGGTTCCTTAATAAAAGTGATTTCCTGTTCCTCAGAATGAGAACACTTGTGGTTCCTTAATAAAAGTGATTTCCCTGTTCCTCAGAATGAGAACACTTGTGGTTCCTTAATAAAAGTGATTTCCCTGTTCCTCAGATTGAGAACACTTGTGGTTCCTTAATAAAAGTGATTTCCCTGTTCCTCAGATTGAGAAAACTTGTGGTTCCTTAATAAAAGTGATTTCCCTGTTCCTCAGAATGAGAACACTTGTGGTTCCTTAATAAAAGTGATTTCCCTGTTCCTCAGATTGAGAACACTTGTGGTTCCTTAATAAAAGTGATTTCCTTGTTCCTCAGAATGAGAACACTTGTGGTTCCTTAATAAAAGTAATTTCGATGTTCCTCAGATTGAGAACCCTCGTGGTTCCTTAGTAAGAGTGATTTCCATGCTCCTCAGATGGAGAGCACTCGTGTTTACTCAGTAGGAACGATTTCCCTGTTCCTCAGATTGAGGACACTCGTGGTTCCTTAATAGGAGTGGTTTCCTAGTTCCTTAATACAAGTTATTTTCTGGTTCCTTGATAGGATTAATTCCTTTGTTCCCAAGTACAATCACTTTCTTAGCTCTTTCTTTGATGACACAAGTTATTTTTTGGTTCTCCGATAGGAATTGGTATCCTCGTAGGAGTCATTTTCCTTTTTCTCACTCGAAGCTATGCCCTGATTCCAACGGACATCTTTTCCTAGATCCTTGAGCTGAGCAAGTTCCTTCTGGTTCTTTAATAGGAATAATTTCCTGATTTCATGAGAAGATGCATTCAGAGGTTCTCCGATAGAAGCACATTCCTGCTTCCCGGGGGATCTTCCCAGGTTTAATAATACACATCATTTCATCACTCTCTGATAAGAGTTTGATCACTAAAAGATTCCACTTCCTGGTTTGTCAAAAGGAGCACATCACTGTTCCTCAATAGATGTCAACTTCCGGTTCCTTGATTGGAGTAATATCCAGGTATCCCAGTAGGAGTAATTTCCCGGCTCCAGAGGAGACAACTGTCCTTGGATCCTTGTGAGAAGAGGAGAGGACCATGCCCAGGAGAGACGCCTCCGGAGAAGTCCTTCTGTGGTTCTTGAGTTGGGCTTTTCTAGCCAGTCTTGCATGATTCCTTGCGTAGCTCCATAATTTCCTGGCTCCAGAGGAGACAGCTGTCCTTGGATCCTTGTGAGGAGAGGACCTTGCCCAGGTGGGAGGCGTTCTCTTGCGGCTTCCGGAGAAGTCCTTCTGTGGTTCTTGAGTTGGGCTTTTCTAGCCAGTCTTCCATGAGTTCTTGCGTAGCTCCATAATTTCCAGGCTCCAGAGGAGACAGCTGTCCTTGGATCCTTGTGAGGAGAGGAGAGGACCTTGCCCAGGTGAGAGGCATTCACTTGAGGCTTCCGGAGAAGTGCTTCTGTGGTTCTTGAGTTGGGCTTTCCTAGCCAGTCTTCCATGAGTCCTTGCGTAGCTCCATAATTTCCAGGCTCCAGAGGAGGCAGCTGTCCTTGGATCCTTGTGAGGAGAGGAGAGGACATTGCACAGGCGAGAGGTGTTCTCTTGTGGCTTCCCGGAGAAGTCCTTCTGTGGTTCTTGAGTTGGGCTTTTCTAGCCAGTCTTCCATGATTCCTCGTGTAGCTCAATAATTTCCTGGCCCCAGAGGAGACAGCTGTCCTTGGATCCTTGTGAGGAGAGGACCTTGCCCAGGTGAGGGGCGTTCTCTTGTGGCTTCCAGAGAAGTCCTTCTGTGGTTCTTGAGTTGGGCTTTTCTAGCCAGTCTTCCATGATTCCTCGCGTAGCTCCATAATTTCCTGGCTCCAGAGGAGGCAGCTGTCCTTGGATCCTTGTGAGGAGAGGAGAGGACCTTTCCCAGGCGGGAGGCGTTCTCTTGCGGCTTCCGGAGAAGTCCTTCTGTGGTTCTTGTATTGGGCTTTTCTAGCCAGTCTTCCATGATTCCTTGCGTAGCTCCATAATTTCCTGGCTCCAGAGGAGACAGCTGTCCTTGGATCCTTGTGAGGAGAGGACCTTTCCCAGGCAGGAGGCGTTCTCTTGCAGCTTCCGGAGAAGTCCTTCTGTGGTTCTTGTGTTGGGCTTTTCTAGCCAGTCTTCCATGATTCCTTGCGTAGCTCCATAATTTCATGGCTCCAGAGGAGGCAGCTGTCCTTGGATCCTTGTGAGGAGAGGAGAGGACCTTTCCCAGGCGGGAGGCGTTCTCTTGCAGCTTCCAGAGAAGTCCTTCTGTGGTTCTTGTGTTGGGCTTTTCTAGCCAGTCTTCCATGATTCCTCGCGTAGCTCCATAATTTCCTGGCTCCAGAGGAGGCAGCTGTCCTTGGATCCTTGTGAGGAGAGGAGAGGATCTTTCCCAAGCGAGAGGTGTTCTCTTGCGGCTTCCAGAGAAGTCCTTCTGTGATTCTTGAGTTGGGCTTTTCTAGCCAGTCTTCCATGATTCCTCGCGTAGCTCCATAATTTCCTGGCTGAAGAGGAGGCTGCTGTCCTTGGATCCTTGTGAGGAGAGGAGAGTATCTTTCCCAGGCAGGAGGCGTTCTCTTGCAGCTTCCGGAGAAGTCCTTCTGTGGTTCTTGTGTTGGGCTTTTCTAGCCCGTCTTCCATGATTCCTTGCGTAGCTCCATAATTTCCTGGCTCCAGAGGAGGCAGCTGTCCTTGGATCCTTGTGAGGAGAGGATAGGATCTTTCCCAGGCGAGAGGTGTTCTCTTGCGGCTTCCGGAGAAGTCCTTCTGTGGTTCTTGAGTTGGGCTTTTCTAGCCAGTCTTCCATGATTCCTCGCATAGCTCCATCATTTCTTTCCAATGGATCTTATGGATGTGTGTGGGGGGGAGGGCTAACACTATACATTGCTATAATGCACAGCTGCCCCCTTTTTTACCAGCCCTAAATGGACTTTAGAAAGAGAGAGAGCACACGGAAGAAGAAAAACTCAATTCCAGTCTGTGTTTTTTTCTTTAAATAATTTGTTTTCTCAAGGTCTTCTGGGGCCCTTTCTTCCCGCCGCCTCAGCCTGGCAGATTAACTGTGGCCAGCAGACTATCCGTCAGCCGGGGAAATCTGTGCCCACTGGCAGGTACAGATTGAAGGAAGGAGCAGCCAGGAGGCACTCTGCTTTCACGCCACTCCGAGATATTTCTCGCCTAATGCATGACAAGGGCTCCGGGGCCCTTTAAGTTGCTGTTTTGTATTTTCATGGCAATCTAACACACACTGCCATTTCCATTTCTGAAGTCTTTATTGCAAAATGCTTTCCATTTTCTGGATGGAGAGACATGCCTACACACAGCTCCATTTATAATAATTGGGGAAAACACAGACACACACATGCACCGCAAACTCGCATGCAATTGCTAGTTTACAGACACACGGACACATAATTAGTATGACTTGCGCACACACACTCACACACACACAAATGCATAAAAACGATTGAATGCCGAATTCAATTACTCATACATAAAACCAATCATAAAATGGCTAGTTCTGGCAAACGCACACTAGTTCACACACACGCATACACTGGTTTGCCCACACACACACACACTATTTCACACACCCATACACGCACATGCACACACACTGGTTCACCCACACACACACACACACACACACACATTCACACACGCACACACACAGGTTCGCACACATACACACACTAGTTCACACACACATACACACACTAGTTCACAGACACATACAAACACATACACACACACACACACTCACACACATACACACACACACAGGTTCACACACACATACACACACTAGTTCACACACATACACACGCACACACAGGTTCACACACACATACACACACACAGGTTCACACACACATAAACAAACTAGTTCACACACATACACACACACACTAGTTCACACACACGCACACTAGTTTACACATACACATAAACACACTAGTTCACACACACTTACACACATACTAGCTCATACACACAGACATACACACACATACACACACACATACACACACACACACGTACACACACACACACTAGTTCACACACACACACACACACACACACACACACTAGTTCGCACACACATACACACACACACACACTCGCACACACTGCCCTGGAAACTTCCAGCCTCTCTTTCTATTTTCCTGCTATGCCAAAATCATGGAGTGAGGGCTCCTCAAAAGGATTTTCAATGGATCGCAAGCTACCCCAGGACTCATAATCTCTGGTCCAATCCGGATTCTGTAAATGTCACTCCATTGAAATGGCACTGGATATAGTCTGTGCTCACCACTCCAAACTCTCTTCCAGCCTCATCACCCTGGACCTATCCGACCATCCTTCTCTCAGGCTGACCCCCAAAGCCTTGTTCTTCAGGAGACTTGTCTCACCTGGAATGCCACCTACATCACCAGCCGATAATACCCAAATCGCTTCCTCTTGCCCTCCTTCACCACTAAACGAGGGACTCCAATCCCTTTCCGGCATCCGTCACTGGATGGCACATGGCTTCTCGTGATCAGCTCCTCTGATACCGAAGACATCCATCGCTCAGCCTTCACCCTATCTCAAGCACTCCGGCACCCTCCTCCTCACACCTTCCCCTAAGGTTGTTAGCCTTGAGGTCCGCTCTGACAGCGAGTTTAACCTACTACACCACTTCATCAGGCTTCAGCCACTGGTGCCAGGGCCAGTCACCTTAACATCCACAAGTTCTGCCGCTTCCTCCTATAGCACGCTACCCACCCTAGTGTTTAGTCTCTTCCCCGCTGCTCAAGCCTCTTACTAGGCCTCACGCCCCACTCCCTTGCTTCCATGGGCAAAATATTCAACTTCTGTACCCACACACTGTGCTCCTCTCCCAGCTATTCCCGCTCTTCTGCTGCCTGCATGCCGGCTGCTTATCCATACACAGTCCTTCTTGATTTCAAATCTATTCATGGCTTGCCCCCTCACATAGTGCCTCCATCGCCTGCTATTCCCCTAATTGCAATCTTTGATCATGCATCTGTCTCAATCTGTCCCACCCTCGCCCTCCCTGAGCACCCATCTCACTTGCTCTCAGTGTCCCCCCCAGGTCCCCACCCCGCCACTGCAACTCTCTACATGACTAAAATGTCATCACTGAAGCCAGCCCTCGCGATCGCCCTCAGAGGAGCACCCACCTACTCAATCAAAATATCCCCTCAACCAACACTCCCGACTAGGAGTGCTCCGAACTTCGGCTTCGAGTCACTATTCGGATGAAGTTCAGTGGAAAAACAGCTCTTCGGCTTTGGCAGAATAGTTTGTGCCATACTGACTCGAAGCCAAAGTCCCCTTTATATGATTTGCTGTTTTCTCCCTATTTGGGAGATGACAGCCAATCATAGAAAGTATTGTAGTGGCTACGTTGCAGAAGCTAAATAAGCTGTTTGCTTATTGGCTACTGCAGTCTCACCACAGAGGAAGAAGCCTCTGCACGTTGAAATGGGAAGTGAGGGAATGGAACCGTTCTTCCCGTGCCAACGGACCAGCAGGCCCACAGCGACTGCATACCAGGTAAGTCGCCCCCCCCATGATCTCCCCTACAGCACACAGTGAGGCAGCTGGGTGCTCTGCACCCCTGTGGCCATTTATTTTCTGATAAAGGTGGCTGCTCCACTGTCCGGGAGCGGACCCCAAACTCACAAGGCCGCTGGGGGACTTTGCTCCCCTGGTGAAATTGAAATTTGCAAAGTTCCCCCCTCCCAACTCACGGTGAGGCCGCTGGGGTGTTCGCTACCTCGGCAGACTTGTCATGCATAGACTGCCTCCCCCACTCATTCCTTTTGTGACAAGCTATTTGAAGCGCTTTGAAGCACTTCACTTGTCTATGAGAGCTTTACAAATAAACAATTACAATTACAATAGTACCCAAGGGGGACTTTTTGGATAAAATGTAAATGCAAATTGTGCAATGTAAATAATATTAATCAGCACCACTGGCCAAAAAAAGTGGCCCACTTTGACCTAAAAACTGCCCCACACTAGCATTTTGCGTTTTTGGTTTGGGCATTGACCTGTTGCCCTACAGGCCAGTCCCAGTGGGTGAGGCTGCAGCCTCACCATTTATTGATTGCACCCCCCGCCCACTCCCACAGTTTAAGTCGTGCCATTGATGCAAAGCCGGTGGCCTGACATTTATTTTGTGATGAAGGGGGCTTCTTCATTGTCTGCAAGCTCCCCCCCCCAGCCACACAGGGCCGCTGAGGGGCTTCACTCCACAGCAGCCTGTAATTGGAAAAGCGCCCCCACTCCTCTCCAACAGGGTGGGGCCCAGGGTCAGACTGGGCATACAGATGCGAATGGCAGCTCATTCCTTTTGTGACAAACTTTTTGAATAGTACCCAAGGGGGAGTTTTTGGATAAAATGTAAATGCAAATTGTACAATGTAAATATTATTTATACAGCAACACTGGCCAAAAAAGTGGCCCACTTTGACCTAAAATTTTTTTATCGTTTTAATAAGCTTACAGAGATACGTGTCCATTTAATGAACATGAATATCCATGCAATAGAACGCCCCCTTAGTTTGTTCATTGAAATGTTGGTTATTATTTCCTAGAACATGTTTACCTAAAAATAACAACTATTCGTCTCACTATTCAGCCCCGGCCAAATAGCTGGACCAACTATTCGATATTTGGCTGAATAGTAAATTAAACATCTGGTACACCCCTACTCCCGACCACAAGAGCACTTCCTGCCACCCATTTGTAAATACTGCTTCCTAGCCATAGACACATTTGTGCTGGTGTGTGTCCGGCCCTGGTCAAAGTTTTGTTCCACCTCTCTGTCACCACCTCATTACCCACTGCATGAAAGTCTTTTTTTAGGCAATTGCACACAAGACTCCCCTATTGATGCTCGATAAGCACACACGCATACATGCACTCGTAAATAGAAACGGATGCCCTTCTTCACACACACACACACACTCTCACACGCCCACCACACATGCATTCAGACATTGAATGCACACACACCACCGCCCAAACACACATACACACACTCTCACCCACACACTCTCTCAGACAACATGCACACAGACACACTCTCTCTCACACACACATGCATTCACAGATATTGATGGGCTTCTGCACACACACACACACACACACACACACACCTCACCCCCCACACACATACACACACTCACACACACATGCATTCACATACATTGATGTGCTTCTGCACAGACACACACACCACCCCCACCTACGCACACACATACACACACATCCACACACACGTGCATTCACAGCCATTGATGTGCTTCTACACAAACACACACCACCACCCACACACATATATACACACTCTCACACACACACTCTCTCTCACACACACACACACAGACACACACATGCATTCATAGACATTGATGTGCTTCTACGCAAACACAAACTACCACCCACTCACATACACACACTCTCCACACACACTCTCTGTCACTCACACACACACACTCTCACACACATGCATTCACAGACATTGATGTGCTTCTACACACACACTACCACCCCACCCACAAACATACACACACACTCTCTCACACGCACACATGCATTCTCAGACATTGGTGTGCTTCTACACAGACACACAGCATCCAAACCCCTCACTATCACACACAGCGTAGGGATATGGAGAGACACGTATATATACAGACATATACTGATTATGAGTGCAAACAATGAGTCTCGCGTTATTTCCTTCATTGTTTTCTGGAGAAAGATTGCCTCGATATTGGTGGCCTGGGCCGACTATTGATTTTCTGAGAATTGGCCAAATGTTTTATGTTATGTTTGGGGACCGATGAGTTCATCTTGAATTGTCTTGTGAATTTTGTTTGTTGTGTTAAAAGTTATTTTATTTGGTACAACTTTGCAACACAGTAATAATAAAAACAAAAATAATAATCTACATTCATGCATGTATGAGCCGATATTTTCTCAGATAAGAGAAAACATGAGTCACAGCGAATGCACGCACGGGAGTACACATCATCAGAGTGCATCCCATTGTTTAATGCACACACAACGGTGTCAGCATGACAGAAAACATCTGGGGAGTTTCAGTGATGAGTACATGTTTTCCAACAGCTAAATATTTCTGCTCAGAGTCAGAGGCATTCGAGGTCCAGCTCTTTGATGACAAACCATGTGATCTTGGGTGCGCACTGGTCTTGCTTTGCCTTTGATTAAACCTCTGATTTTCCAGGGTAAGTGTGTTTGGTAAAAATGTGCTTCTTATACTAAACTTGTGGCAGGGGGAGCTATTTACAAACGAAAGGGTTTGCATTGGTAATTCAAAGCGTATGTAAGTTTAGCCTTTCCCAGACTAAATTACCAACAGACATGGCATTCACAAAGCACCGTGCATGTCAGGAATCACACATGCGAGTCATAGGGATATGCAAAGAAAGGGCACTTCTTTGTGAATAGTGTGTATGTGCTTAGGCGTACAGTACGCTAAGGTACACAATACAAAAGAGGGCAGTTGTTGAAGTTGCACAACCTTCCCTAAGAGGATTGCACTGACATGCTTGCTTTGTGTACTGGGTGTAATCGAAGTCCCGGAATTAATATGAATGCCCATGGATTCTATAACCACAAAAGTGATGGCTGGAAGGTTCTGAATGAATCTTAACCACTGGCAGTGCTCTGGGCAACCTTCCTCACCACTGTTTTTTAGCCCGTCTGTGCCATTGCAAAAGGGGTCCAGCCATATGCAAATTGGTGAGGTACTGCCACCAATGGGAACAGCCCAGCCTGTACAGCTAGACCATGTCCCCTCTGCATGGAAACACAAGCAACCCTAGGCCTTGCTGGACCTCAAACGTGAGGGGCAGCTTGGTTCCCTATGGCACAGCGAGCAAGGGACCCGCATCTGGGCATACCCTCTCTCACAAAGTGAGACAAACTCTAACCACAAAAGTGATGGCAGAAAAAATGGCAGCATCCATTTAGATGCCAACACCACCACCCGCGTAAAAATTCAATGCATCAGCAGTTACACCGCGGTGCTGCCAGAGGTGGCGGGAAGTAGACCATGCGCTGTCTCCTCCAGCTCTGTGCTGTTAATGCACAAACATTTGCACAGATTGTGGTTTACGGCCGGAGACTTGCCTATGCCAATTTAAATGATTAACCAATTCATCCACGGTCTTCAAATTATTTGAATTAATTCCTAGTTATTTACACACTCATAAAGATTTACAAACTCCAATATTTTGACATCAAAACCGTAAAAGGTTTAACACTTGCTATTTCACTCAAGTGAAACATCAATTACAAAAAATAGATTTACAATATACAGAGTGATTTATCCAAACTGCACGTACTTCCGAACACCACAACAATGAAACAAACCACACATAATCTCGCCGTACACCACATGGCGGCCACCAACCAAAAATCACACCTACGCTCAGTGAACGGTGTCACCTAACTGAAGCTGCCAACAGCACATCACAGCTCTCTTTCACTTTTCCTGCTCAACCTTGCATTACATAAAAAGGGAAAATTGACCTAATTGCATCAAACATAAACATATTCACGAAGATGTATGAAAATTAAACTCAGTCTATTGGAAGAAACTCAATCTGGCAATAAAGCAGCATATAAAGTAATAATTATTTGACCCCCCCCAAAAAATACAATTAAAGATTCTCTCAGAACAATGACATAGGAAAGGAAAATACATGCTATATCAAGAACGTAACTGAATCAAGATATTTTACAATAACAAGACTCAAAAGTCAGAAGGTATGAATAAGCCAAGTGTTCAGTATGGGGTAAAGATCAAATCAGCATAAAATGATCAATAGTGATATCTTCACAAGGAACCACTGTCGACGGATATACGTTTCGACATCTGTTGTAAGCTAATTGCTCGCCTTCATCAGGACAAAGTATTGCTTTATTAATGGCCCTTGACAAAAAAAGCCTCATCACAGACCAAGAAGAAACTGGTTGCCAGGTGTGGAGGATGATTTCAATGCTTGTTTCGGGTTACAGAAAGCAGCAGCGGGAAGGATCAGCCCATGAAATGAACCTTAATATAATCTTTACCTTCATAAATGACTTAAGTAAATACCAGGATCTTATATAATTTGGCCACAGGAAAGTTAATGAAGTGTTGCTATTTAAATGATTGAAGCTAAGTGACTGTCCTCTAAAGAACTCTTGAAGTAAACCTGATTTAAGAATGGAGATGTTTGAAGATTGAACTTCTATCACTAAATTAAAAGATTTAAAAACTGTCTAGAAACTGACTGGTGTCTCCTTCCTCTGTGAAGATGACGTTTTGTAATGGGTCAGGAATTAAGCATGTTGGTAGCCAATCCCTGATGACCCACTGATCCCTACATATCCGCTTGATCCTCTTACCCACCACAGCTTCTCTGGTGCCACACTGCTCTACTTGTCACTACCTCGTGCATCCCCCTGAATACAGCGCACCGTTGCTTCCCTCCTAGGTTTGCGTGCTATAAATCCCATATAGAGATACAAAGGGCAACATTTGCCCTGGTAAAAATACATGTTATTTCAATGCATTTTTCCACAAGGGCAATGTCTGCCATTGTGCTAGCACTGTTTTCCTATTCCTTTTATAGAGCCCACATACACCTCCTAATAGGCTTCTTGGCACTGGAAAGAAGTTGCAAAGAAATTGCATGATTACAACAATAGCAAGTAGAATAAAACAAAATTTAGATCGAAACCATAAATATGCAAACAGTCCCTATTAAAGTAAAGCCACACACAGCAAGTAAAGGCTAGGTCCAGTGTAGCCCACTGGGCTTAGATACCAGAATCAGGTGTGGAAACTGCACGAGAGAGCAAGGTCCACAGAAGACAGAAGCAAGCAGAGGAGGACAATCAAGCCCTCGAATCTTCAAGAGGATCATAAAAATGCGTCCGTCCCATATTAAAGTCCCGCAACCCGGTGGGCTGGGGCTAGGGGGAGGGGAAGAAACTAGATCCCATAGTAGCTGATGCTCCTTGTTCAATGCTTGTGGTTTAGTCATCCTCAAACAGCATGGTGGGGTGGAAATTAAGAGGGCCACAACGAGGGCCGGAGGCATCGGCTAGGAGGAGGACCAACAAAAGACAGGAAGAAGATTACATCTCCTCCGTGCCCCTCCACTCAGCCCCAAATCAACAGCAAGCAAACAGACAGAAGAGGGGAGAAATGAGGTCACAATGGCGACCATAGTAGCTCCATGGCAACCATTGCTCTGCTAGGGCCTGTTTTGCCTCTACGTAATTACTGGGTGCAGTTGCACTTGCCTCGATGCACATTTTCTGTATTGAGGGCCCAGGTGGCACTTCCGTCTCATCATGTGAAAGTGCTTGGCTAAAGTGTACATACTTGAAAATCCCATCAGCAAATGCAAATGCGTTGCACACCTAACTGCTGCTGTGCAGTGGGGGTCAAAGGGATACAAGCGTTGGACTTAGTGATCAGCTTTCCAGCAGCCACAAATCAGCTCTTTGCAAACATGCTAGGCACAATCAGCTCTTTGCAAACCAGCTTTTTGCAAACTTGCTAGCCACAAAAGAGCTCTTTGCAAACATGCTGCCACAGATCATCTCTTTGCAAGCATGCTAGCCACAGATCAGCTCTTTGCAAACATGCTAGCCGCAGATCAGCTCTTTGCAAACATGCTAGCCACAAATCAGCTCTTTGCAAACATGCTAGCCACAAATCAGCTCTTTGCAAACTAGCTCTTTACAAACTTGCTAGCTGCAAAACAGCTCTTTGCAAACATGCTAGCCACAGATCAGCTCTTTGCAAACATGCTAGCTGCAAATCAGCTCTTTGCAAACATGCTAGCCGCAGATTAGCTCTTTGTAAGCATGCTAGCTGCAGATCAGCTCTTTGCAAGCATGCTAGCCGCAGATCAGCTCTTTGCAAGCATGCTAGCCACAAATCAGCTCTTTGCAAACATGCTAGCCGCAAATCAGCTCTTAGCAAACATACTAGCCTTTTTAAATTGTGGATATTTCCAATGCATTGCAGTGTGAGCTCTAGCATGACAGAAATACACAAAAAGACATTTTCACAAAATACAATTAGACCAATCACCTGTGGTTGTCCCCCAGGGTTCTTGTGTCTCGCCTACGCTGTACAACATTTTGACCAAACCCCTTTTCGATGATCTGGACCATCTCGGTGTCACCTACACTAACTATGCAGATGATACCAAGATCCTCCTCCCGCTTTCTGGGGATTATGAAAAGGATTTGGCCTTAGTGAACAGAGTGTACATCATCATCCAGGCATGGATGGCCATGCATGGACTATGCCTGAATGATAAAACTGAACTCATCATCCTGGGCACTACCTCCAGCCTAAAAAACTAGGACCCGATTACTCTTCATTTACTATTGACGGCAACAGCATCAAAGTAGGAGATGAGGTAAAAACGATAGGCTTTTACCTTGACTCGAAACTCTCATTTGCCAAACAGGTTAATTCTCTAGCGTCCTCCACGGCCTACACGTGCAAACTTATCCGCACAGCTAAACCATTTCTATCTGATACTAGTTGCACCACCCTGGCCAGAGCCCTCATCCTGTCTCGCCTGGACTATTGCAACGCCCTCTATCTTGGGTCAACTAAAGCTACCATCAGAAAAATCAAAACTCTACAAAATAATGCTCTTAGAGCGGCATTGGGCATCTCCAGAAGAGACCACATCTCTGAGAGTAGCGGACAGAATAATTGGCTCCCAACCAAGGATAAAATCCACCTAAAAACCATGTCACTCACCCACAAATCCCTTAATAACGCTGCGCTGTCTTACCTGATCAACAGATTCCATGGACAGATCTCCCTGAGACCCGCTAGAATAGCCTATAAAGACTGCCTTTCTATCCCTCATTTCAATCGCTCTACTATCGGTGGCAACAGCTTCCCAATGAAAGCAGCTAAACTGTGGAACTCCCTACCTCCCACATTGAGAACTGACCTTCCCTACCAAAACTTTAGGACCAACACTATCCTGTGGTTGAAAGCGAATGTTCATCTAATGTAGTAAGCATTCAGGACCCCCTACAAGGAGCCATAACTACCCCTCCCCCTATCTGTATACCTTACACACCCACCTTACTACCACCCATACCTGTATATTCTGCTATTGTAAGTAAGACATATTCCTGTACCCTGTCTATGATTATGATCTATCTGTATATACCTTTTGTATTTAATACCTGTATGTAAATATTAATGCTGTGTAACTAAGCTTTGCATATTGTTGTAACTGCTGCACCCTGTCACCCTAGGGTATGATTGAGCATTATAAATATTAAAACAAACAAACAAACACATATTTTTTGTTAGACAATGACATTGAGCAAAACATTAGAAAAATTAGTTGAACTGGAAATGAAAAAAACATTACAAATACACAATACAGTTGAAACTATTGAGTGTGTGATGTGTTGTCTTGTGCTGTTGCTTAAACTTCACACGAGATGAGCAAGATTGACAGTTTTGTGTAGGTGGCACATCCAGAAGGTTTGGAGATTATAATAAAGATTCTGCTACAGAATTGGAAAGATGCAAAGTAGCTCCTAGTCAATACTTGGATAATTAGATGTTAGAAATTGGCAGGATAGCAACGATGTAAAAGTGACCTTCCTCATGTGGCAGCAATCATAAGTCTTGAATAACATACGTAAATGATGGAACGATGACATGACTAGAACCTCAGTGTCACTACGTAGACGATAGAACGACATGGCTAAAACCTTAATCCATCATTAACGTAGACGATGGAACGACATGCCAAAAAGCTCAGTCTGTCACTACGTAGACGCTGGAACGACATGACAAAAACCTCAGCCTGTCACTACATAGACGATGGAACGACGACATGACTAAAACCTCACTGTCAATACGTAGACGATGGAACAACGACATGAGTAAAATATCAGTCTGTCACTACGTAGACGATAGAATGACATGACTAAAACCTAAGTCTGTCACTACATAGGCGATGGAACTGCATGACTAAAACCTCAGTCTGTTACTATGTAGATGATGGAACGACGACATGACTAAAACCTCAGTCTGTCACTATGTAGGCGATGGAACGACATGACTAAAACCTCAGTCTGTCTCTTTAGAATTCAGATAGGAGCGTGCAAGAGCACAATTGCTCAGTTGTTCTAGGATGTTAAGAGGCACCAATCGGCCAAAGATTAGAGGCTCACATATCGAAAGCAACGGTTCCTTGTCTTTACATCTGTGCATTTACATATGTATGTATGTACATCATTAAAATAAAAAAATCAAGGTCCAAACCCTATGTCCCCTCTTTTTCTGTGTTTTTTCTGTCCCCCTTAACCGTTTTACATCTGTTATTCTTGCTCCCTGTAAAATAAGCAAAACCAATGAAAATACAGTGGGTGCAAACGCATAACGATGTGATGCACAGATGAAAGCATGTCACAAAACTTACCAAGTATCACTGTTCAATAAAGGTTTAAAAAATAGAACCTAACTACATGTCATATCAATAGGCAACACGACTGAATGTGTTTCAATGGATGCATGCGGGGCGCGGTGGCCCCTCTGCCACGCGACACTGCCACTACGACCTTTACATGTGTATGCCTTTCTTGTGTATCCTTCCTTTGCATGGAGCATCCTATAGCTTGGAAAGGCGTAGTGCTAAGAACCTAAAGATGCAATAAGGCACTAGATGAAGGAACAGCAGCAGTGCCAGAGAGCACTTCGCTACCTGAATGGTAAACAGCTGGGCCCTTTCTAAATCAGTGGTACGGCGCGAGATGTGCCCCAGGACTCAGGGGTGACCTTACGCGTGGTCTTTTCCAGACACATTATGGTCACTTGTTGTCGGCCACGACACAGTTTATTATCACACGTTACAACCTTGTTTATTTTGATGCGCAACAGCTGAGATGGCAAATAGGCACTTTAATAATAAAGTGACAGACAACATGTTACCGTGTGGCCTCCCACACAGAGAGGGAGAGAAGGGCGAGAGAGAGAGAGAGAAAGAGAGAGAGAGAGAGAGAAAGAGAGAGAAAGAGAGAGAGAGAGAACATGTCAGGCAGGGAGAGGAAGAGAGAGAGCGGGAGGCAGAAGGATAGAGAGAGGAGGAAGAGAGAGAGAGAACAGGGAGAGAGGGAGAAAGGGGAGAGAGAGGAAGAGAGCGAAAGTTAGACAGATTGGAAGAGAGAGAGAGACATACAGAAGGGGGAGAGAGCGGAAGAGAGAGCAAAGGTCAAGCGGGGAAAGGAACAGCAAGTGAGTGAGAAAGAAGGAGAGGAAGAAAGGAAGCAAAAGAGAGCAAATGTCTGACAGAGAAAGAGAGAGGAGATAAAAGGAGAGAGAGAGAGGCAGCAAGGGGGAGAATGAGAGAGCAAGAGAGAAGGAGACCTCAGAACAGCAGTGATGTAGAGAGCTCCGAATACATGTGATTTAGAGAGCGAGGGCTAGAGAGCACAGGAGAGGGAGAGACATGCACGTCGGAACAGCAGTGTTGTGGAGAGAGAGAAAGACATTGGACACAGAGATAGACAGGGAGAGATAGAGTGACAAGGAAAGAGAGTAAAGTAAGAAAGCGGAAGAGAGAGAGAGGGGGCCCTCGGAACAAATCTGATGCAAGATATGCAACATTACACATGGTGGGAGGAGACATTTTTCCAAACAAATGCTGACACTTAGGAGCCAAAGAAGACTGCTAGTAGCTGAAGTTAGGGCAGGGGTGAAGCAAATATAACCAGGGGTGGGCACAGGATCTTTGAGCTTGTGCTGGGCTGTGAGCAACCTACGAGTAAGCACTGAGGGGGGTTAGGCAACATGCCCCCTAATCTCTGAATGTGGCTCATTGGCTCTAAGGGAGTGAGGGGCGGCTACAGATGAGTGCACGCCACACGCACTTGGGAACACAGGGGTGGACCGTGAACCAAAATAGGCCCTGGAAATAATTGTCAAAGTGGCCCCATATTACACATTTTCAGCAAGACCAAGCCTTTTCCTATGAGAAAATGTGGAAATAAAATCGGTTGGCACAAAAAAGAGGCCCGGTGCAGGAGCCTACCGGGAACTCTCTTGAGTTCCCTATCGGCCAGTCCACCCCTGGCCACGGTGCAGAGGCCTATTGGGAAATCTCTAAGAGTTCCCTATGGGCCAGCCCAGCCGGGCCTAGGTTGCAGAGGCCTACTAGGAAATCTCCAAGAGTTCCCTATGGGCCAGGCCACTCCTAGGTTGATGGGCCTCATTACTTCTCGCAGAGGGGCAATAAAAGAAGCGGGCAGGAGCAGGTACCTACCCCTTCACCTTGCCGTTAGGCCCCTCCCTCACTGGCAGATCCAGTGCTGCTATGGCAATAGGTGATGGGGTGCTGAAAACATGTTAAAAGAAATACAGGGTTGGGAAGGCCAGGGTGTATAAAGTAGTCAAGTTCATTTTTGGGAAAGTCTGGCAAGACTATTGGAGGGCCAGTTGACTCCCAACTGAAGCCAATATCCACTATTTGCCAAACTTTCTACCACCGCACTGAAGGAAGTGAGGGCCCTGGTTCATTTGATTTGAGGAGCAGAGGTGTTGCTAGGTCTGGAAAAGATCTGGGGCTATGCTAATTTTGGGAATGGCGGTACTCAGGGCTAGCTAGAGTTGTGGTTGTAGCCCCTATGCTTCTATCCAGGGCTACAGCCAAAAGACCCAGGGCTATAGCCCCCGAAAGGCCCCCACTAGAGACACCTCTCTTGATGTGTCACCCATTCACAAATCATTTGCTGTTGTTCCACACTCCACCTCTCCTGCTGCCTCTTTGCCCCCCATTTGCCTTGCCAGGTACGCATGCTTGACTTCATGCATGACCTAATGAGGTGGCAGGATACAGAACTGCATCACAAATGAGATGCAGCACTTCCATTTAGTGGATGCACGGTGGCAAAATGATACTAATAGGTCGATAAGTAGGTCAATTGGACTGGTCTATTGGCCAAACAACAAGAGCGGGACTTGCTCCGGCTACGCAACTCAAGGCCGCATCCTGCACGGACATGGCTTTTGAGAGCTCTCCGCACACGGCGGCCTTTCGCAGTTAGCCCTCCACGTTCCTGCCATAGGTAACGTGAGGAGAAACCCACAGGGAAATAAGGTTTATGAAATGTGGAGCTGATTGAATATCCCCTAGCGTCAAACTCAAGCCAAGGCAAAGTTAATTGGGCCAGCTTTGCACCGTCGTCACAGTACCGGCCGATTTATCAGAGTCCCTGCGCGTCCGCGTGGCCTGTGGTAAATGGGCCTTATATCTCATTGCATTAATAGCAAAATGGGCCATTAGCACCAGGCAAATTAGTTACGATGACACTTAGGATAGCACTCTAGCAAGTACGCCGTCCAAATACTAACAATGCATAATGCCCGCTCATCAAAAGACCCCCCTTACTCCTGGTTGTGCTTTTCATTAGCACTAAAGAACAAAACCAGGGTTTCCATTAGTAGACGTGTGACCCAACCCACCATCAGACACTCTCCGAGATGAAGACCCTGAATAGGGGAAACTAACCAATCTAATGAGCTGGGTGAAGTGGTATTGAAATAACATTATAATGAAAAAAGAAAATATTGGATCAAGAATTCAGGAAATATAGCATGAATAAATCACGAGTTTAAGAAGTGCTCATAATCAAATAATAACTAGGATCTCGGGGGGTCCCTCATCAGATAAATCTCCCCATGCTTTATTGACAGCGATTGCAATTACCAAAATCTCAAGTAGTCAGGAGGATAGCTCCGGGGCACCACTGCATCTGTCGTGGAAGCAAGACAACGCAGAGTGTCACTAGTTCAAATCCCACTGCTGTGCTGAGAGGTTGATCACCGGTCTGACGTATGATATGATATGATTGGTTATTTATAACGCGCTTAACACCCAGAGGTTTGTAAGCGCGGGCCCGGGATCGAACATGTGTTGCTCCGTGTCGTCTTGCTTCCAAGGCGAGCACGTTGCCCCTGAACTATCCTCCCGAGGCATGATGAAAAAGCTGAAGTTCAAAAGGATGAGGGCCTAGCAGGTCTCCCAGAATTGGGACATCTGCAGCTTCTGGTTACATAAATATAAACCTGCACTAGTCCATAGAGCCATCTCATTTTACAAAAGATGGCATGCCGATAGGGTACATTTGGGTATCCCAGCTGTTCAACCCATACGCTGCCCTTAAGGCAAGCGCCCGGGGCACTATAGGATACCTTCTTCTCAAGATAGGCGCTGCCGATCAAAGAATATGAAGTTATGCAAATGATACTTTTCCATTAGACAGCCATCTCCTTAGCCTCCAGAGTGCCCTAAATACTCAGACTCCTTATTCACTTACCAAGTACTCAGAGATAAATTCAAAGATAAAGAGTCTGGTTCTTAGGTTGAAACAGCAAATGGAATTGTAAAATCACCAATGCTCTGTCTCCTGGAGCAACAACACCTCTCGCCTCACTCCTCTAAGTCCTCTAAGGCTCTGTCTTGGTTCTGCTCCTCTTTACACTCTACACCTCTGCTCTTGGGGTGTCGAACAGAGAATCATATCGTGCCTCCTATACTGTATGAATATATGTATATTGGCCTACGCCAAGCTTCTTATAAGCCACTTGCGAGGAAAACTGCGTTGCAAGGTCTTGACCTTATATCAGTGTAAACCACCATTTTAGGTCTATCTGCCATTTTAGATTCTCCCTCTAAAGTCACCCTGTGGTCTAAGATGGTGGACAGTGTCATTCCGAATGTAACATGGCCGTCTTGACCTCTGTGTATAAACTAATATGTAACTTGCCTGCAGGCCACATGTTAGGGTCATGAACTGAGACCTTGTCCTTCGTTGACCTGTGTGTAGAGGATTACCTGCGCCAACAAAGCTAATACATGAACACATGTTAAACACAATATGTTCAAATACTGAAATGTGAACACTTGTTTAACCATATTGTTCAAAACTGTTTGAGAAGTCTCTGTGAGAAATCCTAAAACATACTGTTGCCATTGTGATTTGTTAGTGAAGTATTAAAGATAAACCCTAAATGTATAGATGTATGAACTTGGCACAAACTCTAGATCCGTAATGTATTAACTTGTATTAACTTGTAGGTGGGTTGAACATCATGTTTCGGACTGCATAAAAGGCACGACTATTCCAATGTACAGTCCCACTCACTGAGCACACCGAACCAAGATGGAGTTCGCTGTGTTGCACTGAGGGCCGATAGCTATCTGTTGCTTTGTCCTTTGAAACTGTTCAGTATAAAATAAAGATCTTTGTACCTTTCTTTGTAACCCGCGTTCGGTGTATTTCCTTTTGGGGTACTCAGCCTCGATATCTTCTTTTTGTTTTCACAGGGGCACTAATCTGCTGCTTGGGGTTCTTGTAACACTTCTTCGTGGGTGACACCCAAATCTTCTTCTCTTTTCCTGAACTCTCCTCTGATCTTTCTAACAAAATGTTTAACTGTGTCTCTGCGATATTGGATGGCTTCACACTCTCTAATGTTGAACTCTACCAAAACAGAGGCGTTCTTCTTCCCTGCCAAAAGCTCTCTCTCATCTCTTTCTCTGCCTATCTTGTTCACACCCAACACTCACTCCTACTCTTCTTCAGCTAGAAACCTTGACGTCATCTATGACCCTTCCCACACCTTCTCTACTTTCATCTCCAAAACTGGAACAGCAGCTCACCTCAACCTCCTAAATATTAGGAAAATCAGGCACCGCCTACCTTTCAACACTGCCAAGCATCTCTTAACCCCTCTTATTGTCGCTATACTGGACTACGGTGCCAGCGTCCATTTTGGTCTCCCCAACTATGTTTTCTGTCCTCTCAACAAGATCATTAACTTTGCTACCAGGACTCTCTTTGAACTCCCTCATTTTACACCTACTTCCACGTAGCATCACCAGGCTCGATGGCTGATGATGCAAAACAGGGCCATATTCAAATGTCTTCTGGTTCACGAATCTATCCACAGTAAGCCACCATTGTATCTATCTTCCTCTGTCCAACTCTACAAGTAATCTCGTAATCTCCACTCTGCATCCTAGACTACCCTAGTGGCTCCTCGCCCTTCATGTGCTTCCTCTCACTCCCGCTCTTTTTCTTTTCCTCCCTCCACCTGCATGGAATTGTCTTCCTCCGTACATCAGAGAAATAGTCTGCACAGATTTGTTGAAAGCTAAACTAAAAGCCCAACTCCTCACCTCCGAGTTACGCTCTTAACCTACCTTTCATCTGCCTGCAAGCAAATAATGTTCTCTCGCCTCCAACCTGCCTCTGTCCCTCACTTCCTCTGCCTGCACTATAACACTTCACCCATCATGGTCACATCCCAAGCACAGCTGGCCGTACTGCCTACCTGCACTTAAAAATGTCCAATGTTGGTTGTCCTTAATCTATGTATGCCCACTTATGCATTGTCCCTGGTGACTGTTCAATTTACTCCCCTCCACAACCTGGTCGGAACGTCCCTCAAACTCGTCCCATTCTAAGAAACTCACTGCTCCCCATCAAATCTGATTTCTTATCTATCGTATGTTCAAAAAAGCATTTTCCTCCTGTATATTAATAAATAAATAAATAAATAAATAAAAGTACAATACAAACATCTAGGACATTCTGACTGTAATGACGTTTGCTGAACACCACGAGATACCAAGGCAGGGTTATGTTATCAACTCTTTTGATGCTCGAGGAATTTCATTAGGAATAAGAACATGTCTTAACGCTGGTAACGTTTGCGCTGGATGAGTAGTGTGTGTATCTAGGGCACTTCGACCTTGAAATTAGATAGGTCCCGTTAATGAAAGATAATCAAATTCAGCAGCTATCCCAATGTGGGCTTAGCTGCCCCGCAATAGGGAACATGTTGGCCTCTTCCAGCCCACAGTGCGGGAATTGCTAACGGATGGATGTCTATGCAAAACCATGTCTTATGCTAAGAAAGAAAACATTAATGTACCTAAAATATTATGAAAAAGATCTGCTTCTCCAATGTGAGGCCCGTGCAACCCTTGTACAGAACCCATTAGGTAAACCTGTGAGTTCTACCTTAACATCAGAAAGCTTTTCAATTGACGTACCAGACCGGCCTTCTTGAAGCATCAATTTAAGAGTCAAAGAAGATGAGGGGGACCTGTAATGTAATGAGACATTTGACCAGAGATCGGATACATTTTTGGAAGAGAAAACCCTAAATTTTCCGGATTTGGAAGTGACTTCATTTTCTCAGAAGTCAAAATACTTCAATGCTTAAAATGTTGCGAGTAAATGATTGCTCAGGCAAAACATCCCATGGAAGTCTACAGTTAGGTGAACAGAGAAGTGACGTTCTCCTGACGTTCTCCCGACTTCAGTTACTCATGTCTGGGGTAAAAAAGACAAAATGGCAAGTGGGTTTGTACAGTCCCTGCTCTCGGCATTGGACGGAAGGAGGGAGGAGCTCTGAGAGACGATCACGAAACATGGGCACAGCGTCAGTATCTATGCGAATACTTCTGAGGCCCAGCACCGGCTGCCTTCAGTACTAAGGGCGAGTATGTTCCTTCTGAATTCCTAGAAGGAATGATTGTAGGCCCCGCCCACTTCGGTCTGGGATTCTTTCACTCCGGGGCTCCTGAGTTCATAGAGAAAGGGCTGTCTTTTTATAGTAATAAAGAAAGCTGCCACACAAGGGCCCGAAGAGTTGTCCAATCTGGGCTCCGAGCTTTGACGCAAGGCCCTTCAAATGATCTTGCGGAGGAAAGGGACACTGGGCCTCATTACACGGATGGCGGTAAGGATTTACCGGTACCGGTAAAATACTGGTACCGGTAAATCCTTACCGCCTTACTATGAGGTCCCTTTGCGGGTTGTGGGATTTAACGCCTGCTTTTTGCAGGCGTTAAAACCCAACCCGCAAAGGGACCCAGGGAGCTAATTACGGTACCGCAATTAGCGCCTTCCCCATTCCCATTGAGCCCTATGGGCCAAAAATGGGAATGGGGAAGGGCAATGGTGGAAGGGGGAATTACCGCCCCGCCAACCTTGGAATGGGGCGGTAATTCCCCTTTCCGCCAAGGCGGTGCCGGTATTTTACCGGCATGAACCATGGCGCTAATTGCGCCATGGTTCTCATCCATCCGTGTAATGAGGCCCACTGTCTTCTTCTCAAAATTACAGAAGAAAGTGCAGAGGAGCAGGTACACACTATCTTGCCAGTTCCCACCCAGGGACGCCATTTGGGGCTTGCTACCCCTGTGGTCTTCCTTGCCACCCCTAAAAAAATAATCTTTTTTCTTTTTGTTTTTTACTGAAAGCTCCTGGGCTGTGGCCAGTGCCATGTGGCCTGGCTCTTTGTTTCTGGAGTGGCTGGATTTCTTGTTCAGGCCTCCACAAGTGTAACACATTGAGCAGAGCAGTGTCCCCAAGAAAGAAAGAATACGAATAACAAATAATTTGCCTTTCTGGAAGTCTATACAATAACTGCTAGACTCATTAAAGGTTTATTTCAGGCACACTTCAGGGGCTGAGTCACTGATTTAGTCTGTTCTTAAACACCTCAAATTCATAATGCAGACAAAAACTTCCAAAAGGCGTTTAGAGTAGAATAAGCATCCATTTTGGACTATGTGTTTTGCTTTTCACAAGTTGCAGTTATAGCATGTATTTTTCTGCCGCTGTCTCTGTTACGATCACAACAAGACATTTCATCTCAGTGTCTTCAGTCACTTGACAAAATCCTTGTACCTAAAAGCTTGTGTACAGTGTTGAAATGTTTGACCATAGCACATAAAGTGGCCCTTGATTTCATTGTGCCTCAATTAATGCTTTGTTGTAATGTGTCCATCTTTCCTATCTACCTGGCACGCTGTTCAGGATGTTTCTTTGAATGTATGAGGTAGGTAACGAGTGTCCAGAGTACACGTGGGTGCGCGTTTACCCTGCACTACTCTAAATTCTTTAATACACAGTAATGAACCCTCCCAATGGTATGTCGTTTGCCAACCTTTGAAGCCTGAAAAGTAGATCCACGCTGGCTTGACATGTGGCCAAATTTGTACCAGACCTGAAGATGAACTTGCCTGCTGTTAAATCTCAGTTACAAGTTTAATGGTATCCACTACAGAGTGTAATTTGCTTTCTGACTTTGAGAACATTCAGGCATGTTCTTGCTAATTTTATTATAGATGGTCAGATAGCTCAGTGGGTTGAGAGCTTGCTGCTGCGATGTGTGTGTGAATTTCCGGTTCAAATTACGGCAAGGCCAACTCAGCCTTTCCTCCTTCTTAGGTCAATAAATGTGTACCAACACAGGTTGAGTGATATTGTATGTATATTTGTTCTATATAAAGCTCTTAAATTTAAATGCTATATAATATCACATCGTTATCGTTTGGCCTTGGACGTCTGCTTGCATTCACAGTAATTTAGTAATATGGGCCTATACTCACTGATATTAACAATACATATGGTGATCCATTCTTGTATGAAATGTATATCACATTACATTGATATTGTAACCATATTTTTCATAGTGTACTTTGAATCAATATTATGTGATGCCATTTCCTGTTTTGTCAAGGGGTGAAAGGTTGTATTCCATCGCTTTTTGGGATGTCACTTTGGTTGGGGTCAAATGACATCACTTCCTGTGCGGTCAAGGGTTGTGTGATGTCACTTCCGCTACCCATGGCATTTTGGTGAAATGACGTCCCCGTTCCCGCCCCCTCACCACCGTCATATTGGAACAGTCAGAGATAAGCCATAGATGAGAACTCCTGCATCGTCCCTATACCGCATCGAGTGTATGACTTTATTCACTCAGAGAGCCATATGGAACATACCCTCAAACTGAAAGTGTGGAAGGATGTCGTATGGAAGAATGTTACATGGAAGGATGTCGTCTGCCGAAATGTCACAATGCATCAATGAATATCATGGATGGACGTTAAAGGGAAATCTGACGAGGACAAAGTGATGTCATGAAGAAGATATAGGAACCTATGCTGAAACGATATGAAAATACTCAGTAGCATTTTCCTAAAGCTAAAGTAACAATGGATCTAAAGAGATGAAGTAACTTACTGACCAATAACTGTAAATATGCAGTAACGCAAGGTAGAAAGAAAATGTACAGAAGCTTGCTCTCGAGGAATATATAATGTGGGAAGGATGGCGTTATTAGGAAAATGTACGCTGGCTCACGTTGAACTTAAACAAGCAACCTCAGAGACAGGCCAAGGCTGTAAGAATCAAGAGGTGCAGGAAAACAACTCTGTGTGCGCAGCCGACAATGAGTCAAGGTTGGCCCACAGAAAAGATGCTATTTTCAAAGGATAAGCACAAAGCACAAAGGGAGTACATGGATAAGCTCTGAATGTGGGACAATCTTCATAGATGAAAGAAAAGGAAAACATCAGTGAGAGCCAAACTGCTGATCAATTAAAGGCATACAAGGTTCATATGAGATAGAGTGAGCAAGTCTCTAGAGGCTAAGAGGAGCAACAGCACCCTGTATAATTAAATCAAATAGCAGTAAATAAGAGGCTGAACTGGACATATTCGTGGTCTCTTCATACGTGACTCAGAAGCGAAAAACAAAGGCTATTCATTAGAGCCTCAAGCTAAGATAGCGGTGTGCTCACACTCCCTTGAATATTCCAGGACAGTGAGCAGGCAACAGACAAGATGAAACTACAGACTGAAGTCTTTGGCTTATGGCCTAGTGATGAGACATGATGGACTCATTGGGAAAATGGCGAGTAGCCAGACTGGATTCAAACCCCTGGGTTTCTTTTCACGTACATGCTGCTAAGGAGCTGAAAGTCCAAATTTGAGATAGTATGCTCCTGGCTGCTGCCCTAAGCATCTCACTTCTGCTTTATGCTCCTTGCTGCTGCTCCATACCCCTCACTGCTGCACTATGCACCTCTCTACTTCTCTATGCTCCTGGTTGCTCCTTGCTGCTGCTCTATACACCTCACTGCTGCACTATGCACCTCTCTACTGCTCTATGCTTCTTGCTGCTGCTCTATGCTCCTGGCTGCTCCTTGCTGCTGCTCTATACACCTCACTGCTGCACTATGCACCTCTCTACTGCTCTATGCACCTGGTTGCTCTTTGCTGCTGCTCTATACACCTCACTGCTGCACTATGCACCTCTCTACTGCTCTGTGCTCCTTGCTGCTGCTCTATGCACATCACTGCTGCACTATGCACCTCTGTACTGCTCTATGTTCCAGGTTACTCCTTGCTGCTGCTCTATACACTTCACTGCTGCACTATGCACCTCTCTACTGCTCTATGCTCCTTGCTGCCACTTTATGCTCCTGGCTGCTCCTTGCTGCTGCTCTATACACCTCACTGCTGCAGTATGCACCTCACTACTTCTCTATGCTCCTTGTTGCTCCTCTATGTTCATGGCTGCTGCCCTAAGCACCTCGCTTCTGCTCTATGCTCCTTGCTGCTGCTTCAAACGCCTCACTGCAGCAGTATGCACCTCACTACTGATCTATGTTCCTTGTTGCTCCTCTATGTTCATGGCTGCTCCCCTAAGCACCTCGCTTCTGCTCTATGCTCCTTGCTGCTGCTCCATACACCTCACTGCTGCACGATGCACCTCACTACTGCTCTATGCTCTTTGCAGCTGCTCTATACTCCTGGCTGCTCCTTGCTGTTGCTCCATACACCTCACTGCTGCACTGTGCACCTCTCGACTGCTCTATGCTCCTTGTTACTCCTCTATGTTCATGGCTGCTGCCTTAAGCACCTCACTTCTGCTCTATGCTCCTTGCTGCTGTTCGATACTCCTGGCTGCTGCTCCCTATACCTCACTGCTGCACTATGCACCTCTCTACTGCTCTATGCTCCTTGTTGTTCCTCTATGTTCCTGGGTGCTCCTTGCTGCTGCTCCATACACCTCACTGCTGCACTATGCACCTCACTACTGCTCTATGCTCCTTCCTGCTGCTCTATGCTCCTGGCTGCTGCTCCCTACACCTCACTGCTGCACTGTGCAACTGACTAGTGCTCTATGCTCCTTGTTGCTTCTCTATGGACCTTGCTGCTGCGCCACACACCTCACTGCTTCACTGTGCACTTCACTACTGCTCTATGCACCTCGCTGCTGCACTAAGTACCAAACTGCTTCTCTCTGCACCTGGCTGCTGCCTTATGCACCTCGCTGATGCACTACACACTTCATTACTACTCTATGCACCTCAAGGGTGCTTTACACACCTAATTACTACTCTATTCACCTCACTGCTGCTCTACACACCACATTGCTGCTCTATGCACCTCACTGCTGCTCTACACACCTCATTACTACTCTATGCACCTCACTGATGCTCGAAACAACTCATTACTACTATATGCACCTCACTGCTGCTCTGCACACCACAGTACTACTCAATACACCTCACTGCTGCTCTACATAATTCAATACTGCTCTATGCACCTCACTGCTGCCCTGCACACCTGCTCTACACAACTCATTACTACTCTATGCACCTCACTGCTGCTCTGCACACCTCATTACCACTCTATAAATCTCACTGATGCTCTACACACCTCATTAGTACTATATACATTGCACTGCTGCTCTACACACCTTACTACTGCTCCATCCATTTCACTGTTGCTTCGTGCACCTATCTGCTGCACTACACACCTCATTATAACTCTGTGAACCTCACTGATGCTCTACACACCTCATTACTACTCTATGCACCTCACTGCTGCTCTGTGCACGTCACTGCTGCTCTACACACCCCAGTACTACTCTATGCACCTCACTACTGCTCTACACAACTCCATACTACTCTATGCACCTCATTACTACCTATATGTGTCACTGCTGTTCTGTGCACCTCATTACTACTCTGCACCTAACTGCTGCTCTGTGCATCTCGCTGCTGCACTACACACCTCATTACTACTCTATGCACCTCACTGCTGCTCTGCACACCACAGTACTACTCAATACACCTCACTGCTGCTCTACATAACTCAATACTGTTCTATGCACCTCACTGCTGCCCTGCACACCTGCTCTACACAACTCATTACTACTCTATGCACCTCACTGCTTCTCTGCACACCTCATTACCACTCTATAAATCTCACTGATGCTCTACACACCTCATTAGTACTATATACATTGCACTGCTGCTCTACACACCTTACTACTGCTCCATCCATTTCACTGTTGCTCCGTGCACCTATCTGCTGCACTACACACCTCATAATAACTCTATGAACCTCACTGATGCTCTACACACCTCATTACTACTCTATGCAGCTCACTGCTGCTCTATGCACTTCACTGCTGCTCTGTGCAGTTCACTGCTGCTCTACACACCCCAGTACTACTCTATGCACCTCACTACTGCTCTACACAACTCCATACTACTCTATGCACCTCATTACTACCTATATGTGTCACTGCTGTTCTGTGTACCTCATTACTACTCTATGCACCTAACTGCTGCTCTGTGCATCTCGCTGCTGCACTACACACCTCATTACTACTCTATTCACCCCAGTGCTGCTCTACACACCTCATTACTACTCTATGCACCTCATTGCTGCTCTATGCACCTCATTACTACTCTATGCACCTCACTGCTGCACTATAAACCTCTCTACTGCTCTATGCTCCTTGCTGCTACTCTATGCTCCTGGCTGCTCCTTGCTGCTGCTCTATACACCTCACTGCTGCACTATGCACCTCTCTACTGCTCTATGCTCCTGGTTGCTCCTTGCTGGTGCTCTATACACCTCACTGCTGCACTATGCACCTCTCTACTTCTGTATGCTCCTTGTTGCTCCTCTATGTTCATGGCTGATGCCCTAAGCACCTCACTTCTGCTCTATGCTCCTTGCTGCTGCTTCAAACACCTCACTGCAGCACTATGCGCCTCACTACTGCTCTATGCTCCTTGTTGCTGCTCTTTACTCCTGGCTGCTCCTTGCTGTTGCTCCATACACCTCACTGCTGCACTGTGCACCTCTTTACTGCTCTATGCTCCTTGTTACTCCTCTATGTTCATAGCTGCTGCCCTAAGAACCTCATTTCTGCTCTGTGCTACTTGCTGCTGCTCGATGCTCCTGGCTGATGCTCCCTACACCTCACTGCTGAACTATGCACCTCTCTACTGCTCTATGCTCCTTGTTGTTCCTCTATGTTCCTGGCTGCTCCTTGCTGCTGCTCCCTACACCACACTGCTGCACTATGCACCTCACTACTGCTCTATGCTCCTTGCTGCTGCTCTATGCTCCTGGCTGCTCCTTGCTGCTGCTCTATGCACCTCACTGCTGCACTATGCACCTCACTTCTGCTCTATGCTCCTTGCTGCTGCTCTATGCTCCTGGCTGCTCCTTGCTGCTTCTCTATACACCTCACTGCTGCACTATGCACCTCACTTCTGCTCTATGCTCCTTGCTGCTGCTCTATGCTCCTGGCTGCTCCCTGCTGGTGCTCTATACACCTCACTGCTGCACTATGCACCTCACTTCTGCTCTATGCTCCTTGCTGTTGCTCTATGCTCCTGGCTGCTGCCCCCTACACCTCACTGCTGCACTGTGCAACTGACTACTGCTCTATGCTCCTTGTTGCTTCTCTATGAACCTTGCTGCTGTGCCACACACCTCACTGCTTCACTGTGCACTTCACTACTGCTCTATGCACCTCGCTGCTGCACTAAGTACCTCACTGCTTCTCTCTGCACCTGGCTGCTGCGTTATGCACCTCGCTGCTGCACTACACACGTCATTACTACTCTATGCACCTCACGGGTGCTTTACACATCTAATTACTACTCTATTCACCTCGCTGCTGCTCTATACACCTCATTGCTGCTCTATGCACCTCACTGCTGCTCTGCACACCTCATTACTACTCTATACACCTCACTGATGCTCTAAACACCTAATTACTACTCTATGCACCTCACTGCTGTTCCGCACACCACAGTACTACTCAATACACCTCACTGCTGCTCTACATAACTCAATACTGCTCTATGCACCTCACTGCTGCCCTGCGCACCTGCTCTACACACCTAATTACTACTCTATGCACCTCACTGCTGCTCTGCACATCTCATTACTACTCTATAAACCTCACTGATGCTCTACACACCTCATTAGTACTATATACATCGCACTGCTGCTCTACACACCTCATTACTACTCCATCCATGCCATTGTTGCTCTATGCACCTCACTGCTGCTCTGTGCACCTCATTGCTGCTCTACACACCCTAGTACTACTCTATGCACCTCACTACTGCTCTACACACCTCCATACTACTCTATGCACCTCATTACCACCTTAGTCTCGCTGCTGTTCTGCACACACCATTACTACTCTATGCACATCATTGCTGCTCTATGCACCTCATTACTACTCTATGCACCTCAGTACTACTCTATGCACCTCATTACTACTCTATGCACCTCACTGATGCTCTACACGCCTCCATACTACTCTATGCACCTCACTGATGCTCTACACGCCTCCATACTACTCTATGCACCTCATTACTACTCTATGCACCTCAGTACTACTCTATGCACCTCATTACTACTCTATGCACCTCACTACTGCTCTACACACCTCCATACTACTCTATGCACCTCATTACCACCTTAGTCTCGCTGCTGTTCTGCACACACCATTACTACTCTATGCACATCATTGCTGCTCTATGCACCTCATTACTACTCTATGCACCTCAGTACTACTCTATTCACCTCATTACTACTCTATACACCTCAGTGCTGCTTTGCACACCTCACTGATGCTCTACACGCCTCATTACGACTCTGTGCATCTCTGGGGCTTATCATCTGTCATTGCCTGGAGGTACCAGATAGGGGTGCTACCATAATCAATATTAGGCAGCCCATTTTCTCCGGCCAGCATGGTGATCATCTCACGTTGCAATAGGGATGCATGACACACTTTCCAAAGAGAGAGGATGAGTTTCCAGGCGTTACGCCTCCTGCCCATGCATAGTGCTCTCTGCAGTATCCAGCTTTTTCAGATGGCCGAGGGCAACCGCTCTTAATTGGTGCAGTGGTCTTTAAATTCCCTTCATTGAACAGAGAAAGGAATCTCACAGAGACACACATGGATGACCCTAGCATGTCCTCAGAGCACTGTATTCATCTCGCAGGACCCCCGGGATGCGCCGATCCCTCCTTCTAATGCTGCCCCCCATCCTGGCTTCCCTTCTTGGTGCCTCCTGAAATAAACATGAATTCACTTTGTTCTTTCAGGATGGATGCAAGGGAGACTTTCCTGGGGTTCAGCTGCTTGATCAAAACAAATCCAAGACAGCTCTGGAGTCCCAGGAGACGTGGCCCACTTAAACCCTCAGTGGCCACCTATCTGTGTGTACAACCTACTGTGCAGGCCCCTCGCTTCCACGGGGCCGCTACTCATTCCACAGCTCTGAGGGTCATCCTCTGCTCCCTGTGCTTAGCTTATCTGGACAATATTCGTTTTTTAAGCACTAATTGTGCGATAGAATAGTGGGATACACACTGCTGCACACACAAATACACACACACACACCCACCCCCACCCCTCTCCTGGATTTTATTAGATTTGAAAGATACAGATAACGTGAATTCTAAAAGTAGGAAGATTAACGCTGATCCCTTTGAAGGCTATTAATTCGTCTCAGCTGTGGTTGTGGTATGAATGGGGGAGACCCAGCAGTTCCCTACAATGAATGGAGCACACCATACGAAGGGCACTTTTTGTGAACTCTAAATGTGACAGCAGTCCATTCTGCAACGTTGTGTTGACTGGGGGTGGGGGGCTTCAGGCTAATGCATGTTACAGCTCCAGTTGCAAGTCTGTCGCAGAGGACAGCGTGCATGATACTATCTGCTCAATCACGCATGTGGGTGATGGGAGCCTGTCATATGACACAACACTGATGTATGACAAGAGGCTGGCCAGCTCATCGTCTGCACTGTCGCACAGTCCCCCACACCAAGAAATATGCAGGTCACCTCTGGAAATAAGGTCACGACCTTGGCGGTATCCTGGCAGTAATTGTGTTGGGATACTGCCAACGCAAATAGCATTACCGCAACTCGGTCCGGTGCTATTAGTGTTGGTGCAATTAGTGCTGAAAATAGCCAGAAAGGGTAGCTTTTTACTGCCAGCAAAAAGCTGGCAGTAAACCTCCCACTTTCCGCCCAAATTCGGGATTGGGCAGAGTGGTAATAGCGTTACTGCCGCATTTTACTGCTCCAACCAACCCCTGATGTGTCTAACACATGCAGTCGTGAAGTCAAATGAACAATACAAATAAGGGAGGTCAATTAATCGCAATAGTAGTGCACCACACTGATACTGTCAGCACACTGATACTGTCACCAAACCGATACTGTCACCACACCGATACGGTCACCACACTGACACTGTCACCACACTGATACTGTCACCACACTTACACTGTCAGCACACTGACACTGTCACCACACTGATACGGTCACCAAACCGATACTGTCACCACACTGATACGGTCACCACACTGACACTGTCACCACACTGATACTGTCACCACACTTACACTGTCAGCACACTGACACTGTCACCACACTGATACGGTCACCAAACCGATACTGTCACCACACCGATATGGTCACCACACTGACACTGTCACCACACTTACACTGTCAGCACACCGATACTGTCACCAAACCGATACTGTCACCATACCGATACTGTCACCACGCTGATACAGTCACCACACTGACACTGTCACCACACTGACACTGTCACCACACTGATACGGTCACCAAACCGATACTGTCACCACACCGATATGGTCACCACACTGACACTGTCACCACACTTACACTGTCAGCACACCGATACTGTCACCAAACCGATACTGTCACCATACCGATACTGTCACCACGCTGATACAGTCACCACACTGACACTGTCACCACACTGACACTGTCACCACACTGATGCTGTTACTACACTGATGCTGTCACCACACTGACACTGTCACCATACAGACACTGTTGCCACACCGATACTGTCGCCACACCGACACTGTTGCAACACCGATATGGTCATCAAACTGATACTGTCACCACACTGAGACTGTCACCACACAGACACTGCCGCCACACCGACACTGCCGCCACACCGACACTGTCGCCACACCGACACTGTCGCCACACCGACACTGTTGCCACACTGATACTGTCACCAAACTGATACTGTCACCACACTGATATGGTCACCACACTGACACGTTCACCACACTGATGCTGCAACTACACTGATACTGTCACCACACCAATACTGTCATCACACCGATGCTGTCGCCACACTGGTACTGCTGCCACAACAATACGGTCACCACACTGATACTGTCGCCACACTGACACTGTCGCCGCACTGATACTGTCACCACACTGATACTGTCACCACACTGACGCTGTTGCCACACTAACACTGTTGCCACACCAATACTGTCACCACACTGACACTGTCACCACACTGACACTGTTGCCACACTGATACGGTCTCCACACCGACACTGTCACCACACCAATACTGTCACCACACTGATACTGTCACCACACTGATACTGTCACCACACTGACACTGTCACCACACCGATACTGTCACCACACTGATACTGTCACCAAAATGATACTGTCGCCACACTGATATCTCCACATTGATACTGTCGCCACACCAATACTGTCACCACACTGACACTGTAACCACACCAACACTGTCACCACACCGACACTGTCACCACACTGACACTGTTGCCACCCCGATACAGTCTCCACACCGACACTGTCACCACACCAATACGGTCACCACACTGATACTGTCACCACACTGATACTGTCACCACACTGATACTGTCACCACACTGACACTGTTGCCACACTGATGCTGTCGCCACACTGATGCTGTCACCACACTGATACTGTCACCACAATGATACTGTCGCCACACTGATACCGTCTCCACACTGATACCGTCACCACATTGACACTGTCACCACACTGATACTGTCACCACACTGACACTGTTGCCACACTGATGCTGTCACCACACCGATACTGTCACCACACTGAAACTGTCACCACAATGATACTGTCGCCACACTGATACCGTCTCCACACTGATACCATCACCACATGACACTGTCACCACACTGATGCTGTCGCCACACTGATGCTGTCGCCACACCAATACTGTCACCACACTCACACTGTCACCACACTGATACTGTCACCACACTGATACTGTCATCTGAAGCACACAATCTAAATGACTGCACTCACAGGCCTGGTCGGCTAAAGCAGTATTATTACCAGAACCTATAAGACAGCAGCGAGATAGCTCAGTGTGCTCAGCACTTACACTAGACATCTTTATGCTACTTTTAAGGCAAACTTTCAAATCCAGGTCCGAAAACCAATGTTTAATTCTCACGAGGTCCATCCTGTTGTGATTGATAAGAGTAGCAGCTTTTCCTGAAACACCCGCACACAAATCATTGTGTGAGATCTGCTCGACTATTGCTTATTAATCAGTGGTAGAAGTGTCCCAAAAAAGTATTGGAACCGTGGCCGAGACGGCGAGCAGCGTGCGACACATTTCTCAAGGGTTGCAGCCATGCTGGTTGACAGCAAATTGAGTTGAAACCGATTTCAGTTTCGCTGTAACTGCTATTGGGTGGTTAAGTTTGCTTTAACTTCACAAAGAACACCTCCGAAATGTTGAAAGTGGTTGCAAAAAGTAGTGCAACTGTTAACAGTATAAAATAAAAGTAGTGGAACGCTGCTCCTGACCGTTCCCGCTTACTTCGACCACTGTTATTGATCCTATTTTCAATAATTAACAAACGGCATGGGGTAGTCCCACTCTGAATGATTTGTAAACCTTCTGAATCATCTTATTTTGGGGCGATCGGAAGTTGACCTAATCACGTGTTTGACCTGCAGCGACAGCACCTTGAAAATTCAATAGAAGGAGGCCAGGACAGACCGACATCCCATGCAGTGCCACCGTGGGTGGGCATGGCCAGTCTTTGCAGGGACATGGGACTTGCTTTATGTTAAACAACAAAAAAAGAGAGCGGGCGGCCTCGTGCGAGTTATGGAATTTCTAAAATAGAAAATAAGACTGCTAGCAAAGGTGGTTACTGTGCTAAAAATAGCAAAAATGCGATTTCCAATGAGAGAGTGCCCTGTCAAAGGAGTAGTATACATACAATTTCTAGTGTTGGTCCCTGGCAATAAAATAGAAAATGTACTATCTTTCAGACGAGTCAGTTTACACCTCTCCGAAGGGCCAACAACGGGGACATACCTTGTCTGTGCGTTGAGACACCCGATGGATGAGCCTCGGTGCAGCTTCGGAAGAACTCTTGAAAGGTGGCTGCCAAACCAATACCTTCTCCTGAGATGTCTTCCTCCACTAAGCAGGGCCGGGGCAAGGCATGGGCAGTCTGTGTTGCGGCCCAGGGCACACTGTCAGGTGGACCCCACAGACACCAACGCCTGCCCCAACTACACCAAGTAACATTGTTGCAAAGAGGGGCTGTGCTGCTACCATGAATTGTCTGAGTGAGGCCTTGTGATTCTCTAGCGGCAAACATCCCCCTCCCGGGGGCCCATCAGAGGCTGTGGGCCCCATAAGTGCTGCCTATCACTTCCTTCCTTCTGGCAGAGCATTTAAAGTGGAAGCGATTTACAAGTGATGGCTCGTTTAAGAGACCATTGTTTTGGAAAAGACGTTCTTAACGGTTTGGTGTTAACTGCAAAGGGACTTTTTAATTTTGAAAACACTCATAGAATACCAGATAGCTGCGTAAATCTGTCCTCCTCCAGGACAATTACATATTCCACACAAAACAATGGAAGACCATCTGTCTTCTTTCTCGTGGTCATATTTAACGCACCAAAAAGTAAGTATGAACTGGAAACCAAAAGAGGAGGTGGCACTAATGTTCCAAGTGGCCATATTACACATTTTCAGCAAGCGCAACCTTTATCCTATGGGAAACAAAAGAGGCCCAGGGTGCAGAGGCCTACCAGGAAATCTCCAGAATTCCCTATAGGCCAGTCCACCGCTGCCAAAAAGTTTTTATGTTTTGCAGACTCTGACGTTTTCCTCACATTACACATGCAGAATGCCTTTTTCAAACATTGGAATGCAAACAGCTAACCTTTTCACGAATGACCTTTGGTTATGAGATTTCACACCTTGAAAGTTCATTTTCAAAAACCACAGGCAATATTTTGATTCTGCTGAATGGCATTCTGGTATTTGTAGTCTTCCATTCAGGGTGGGAGGAATAATGCCACAATTGTACATTTTTTGCACAGCATTTTTCCGTAAGGATTTATATATTTGTGTCAGTACTTTACTATGGTTTGTGACATTTTCAAGTCATCTTCATAAAACGGAGCATTTTTGAAAGCTAAACCTGGGGGTGAGGAGGGGAAAGAATGAGAGCAAGTGAGTCATGCATATGTGACCAGGATGTGGCAATAGAGGTTACATCCTTGGGACTCGAGGGGTTATTTCTGTGACAAATCAACTTCTGGGGCACCAGTGCTCCAGGGCTAAATATCGGTTTTTAAACCATCAATCAGCCACACACATCTAGTACACAGAAGGGATCCGAACAGATTGGAAACACAAATCAATTATAAACCTCCTTGTCCAATTTTGGTAACGTGGGCAGAACGGCAGGCTTATCTCCGCAAGGCCATGGATCATTGGTTAGTAGCAACACAGCAACAATACAATTATTACCCAATGATAAAAGGGACTGAACAGTCAAAGTTGTATACAAATAACTACTTTATTATTATCTCAACAGACAGTTCTAGCAATACTACGAAATACAACCCAGCCTGTAAAGGAATGCAGAGGACGGATAGTTTCAGAAAGGAAAACGGATGCACTCTGGATACTGACAGGAGGGTAGTTGGTAAAGTAAGTAATCACAATAGTTCAAGGATACTTGGTTTCAACTCAAAGGGAGCAACGGGTTGTAAAATGTTACGAGGGGCCTTCGGAGAAGGACCAGGGAACACTACAGAACCACAATGTACCTTGAGCTTGTATAAGATCTATGTGCTCGACAGAGTTAAGTCGGTTTCGGGGCGATTTGCCACTCATGTTACGAAGTTGAAGATGGGAGATAGCTGCTGGTATCAGGCAGCAGGCAGTTCGGTAAACAAGGCTGGACGGACGGATGCAGGCTGGCCTAAATGGCGGCTCTGGGTCAGGAATCGTCTCAGTGCTGGTCTGCCAGGTCTGAAGTACTGGTTGCGGCGTCTCAAACGATATTAGCGACTGTAGCGTAACAACAATAAGCAAGGTAGTCGATTGCAGCTCAAGGGGCTTCACTGGCTCATAAATGTCCTTTAAGGCAGACACTGGTTGATGCTTGTTGATGTACTTCTCCCAGCTTCTTCATCAAGCTTGTGTCATCCTTTAAGGTGGACGGCCCAAAGCAGAGGAGAGTGTTGCAGACAACAGCCTTGTCCTTGGTTTGGTTCAGAGACTCTCTGGCATTTCCCACCTAGGAAGTTGCTGCAGAGCCTACCAGGGCACACCTTGTGCTGGCTGGGTGCCGGTTCTGGAACTGCTGGAGGGTCCTCTGCATTCAGTATCTCTCTTTGTTCCTTGGAAGGGATCTTGCTTCCCTCTTTGGAGATCCTGTCATTCCTTCACTGGTGGAAGCTGTAAGGCAGACTGTACCTTCAGCCAGTGTCCAAATGTGTTCTTCTTGTTACTCCTTGCAAAGTCTTCAGATGATCTGCCCAAAAGAGGGGATCAGTCCTCTCTTAAAACCAAATGGGCCCCAATGATTGGTGCAGGCTAAGCCTAACTTAATGAACCAGTCCTGGATCCCCATCAACAATCTCCAGTATGTGTGAGGTCATAACCAAAGTGTTTTGCAACAGAAAAGGTAAAGGAGTGAAAACATGTATTACTAAGTCCCACCCATCTTCCTGCCTGTTGTGGATCGAATGGTTTCTCTGGTTAATAGAGCTCTCTATGGCTCCTGATTAAAGCACAGGTCTCCCTTGAGGCCCGGCAAGCTTGCCAAAGTTTTCGGCTACTAGGATTTCACCCCATGTCATCATGTTCCCAGTGTAGATGTTTACCCACAAGACTACATAAAAGTGTAATGAAAAGCACACGTCTCTAATTCAGATTTTGCTTTCCAGGGAATATTTCATCATAATATTTTTTGAAAGGCCAATTCTTATTTGTCTTCAGAACTTTCTTCTAAGTGGAAAGGGGAATTGAATTACATTTGAATATTTGACCATAAAATATGGTGACATTGTGAGTATATTCATGAGGGCCTGCTTTTGATTCTTGCTCTGGGGGTAGAAATTCCCATGCTGAGAGAAGCGAGGGAGCTGTATCCTTTCACAGGTCAACAAACACATTTGAACCATTTTGTAGCAGGATCGGAAAACAGCCTGCAAAACAGCTTTGCCCTGCTCATCGCCTCCAATCAAGGGTCAGGTGGTCCAATAATGAGGCTGCCCTCACATTTTTAAGTGAACAGCACTTGCCAATTTTGCGAGATACATACTAACACATCACCCAGCCTGAACCCAGCAGGAGAGGAGACAGAAACCCTGCCCCTGCCGGTGATTTAGAAGAGCACAGCAAGGAGAATGGGTGCAACTGCACCCTCTGCCACCATGTGCTCAGCACCTATGCATATAATATTGATGCCACATCCCCCAACAGTTTTTTCGGACTTGCATCCTGTTAATTTTGTTCACATTTAAAGACCTGCAAAATTGCTTGCATCCCTGCCTCAAGACCTCCCAGGTAAATAGGCTCTATTGCACTAGAGGGCAATCCTGCAGTGGGCACAACCTGCCCTGACTGCCCGAGGGCCAGTCCCTGCCTGGACATGACATCCTTAGAAGCCACTATGAGTTTATGTCTTTTGACAGCCAAAATAATAGTTATCTATAGCTCCTGAAAAAAGTAAAGGCTCGTTGCTAATTGCGACAATATGGCCACATACAAACACAATAAAGATTTTAAAAATAATGAAACTGATGCCAAAACAGCAGCAAACTTCACTTAGGGAAACACAATCATCATAGTGTTGCCGGGCCTTCCACTGCCAGAAGATGTTTTCCAAGAAAGGTTTCAGTCAGGAAGACCTTTTCAAAACAATATTTCTACCAATCAGACCTGGGAAGAGATGCGCTCAAGTGCCTCATTTGCAGACTGGGCTCAAATCCCAGCTTCTCCATTCAACCAACGTGTGTGCCCTTTGGCAAATCCTTTTACCTCACTATGCTTTATCTGCCAAAATTAGAAGTCTATTCACAAGGTAGTCAACCCGCACTGTCTGCTTCGTCAAATGAAGCCTCACTCCGGACATTGCCACGTAGGTAAATATTAGCAGTGACAATTCATAGATTGCACGTCACAGTTTGCTTGTCTCCTGCTTTAGTCATGCCAATGTGTTTTTTAAAGTAAATTCCCATGATATCGATGCGTTTTAAAGACTCTATGATGTCCTTTTCTGTTATATCACTGATGTCACTATTTATGCAAATAAGGTGGGCGCCACTAATCTTTTGTCATCTAGGGCCCCGAAAATCCAATGGACGGCCCGGTCCCCAACGCCACCACAGTGGTATGTTACTGTGGTGTACACAGAGCGCAACCTATGAACTATTTTTTTAATATGCATTTTTATAGCCTTTCAGAGGTCTAAGCCATTAAAAAGGTAGAGTAGGTTGAACGATCACTGCAGAGCGTTATGTGTTATACCTGCAGATCACAGCAGGTTGGGCGCTCACTGCAGAGCTTTAGGTGTAACCTGCAGATCACAGCAGGTTGAGCGCTCGCTGCAGAGCTGTATGTGTAACCTGCAGATCACAGCAGGTTGAGTGCTGGCTGCACATCACAGCAGGTTGAGCACTCGCTGCAGAGCTGTATGTGTAACCTAAAAATCACACCAGGGTGAGTGCTGGCTGCACATCACAGCAGGTTGAGCACTCGCTGCAGAGCTGTATGTGTAACCTGCACATCACAGCAGGTTGAGTACTCGTGCAGAGCTGTATGTGTAACCTGCAAATCACAGCAGGTTGAGCACTCGCTGCAGAGCTGTATGTGTAACCTGCAGATCACAGCAAGTTTTGTGCTTGCAGCAGAGCTTTATGAGTAACGTGCAGATCACAGCAGGTTGAGCGCTCACTGCAAAGCTTTAGGTGTAACCTGCAGATCACAGCAGGTTGAGCGCTGGCTGCAGAGCTGTATGTGTAACCTGCAGATCACAGCAGGTTGAGTGCTGGCTGCACATCACAGCAGGTTGAGCACTCGCTGCAGAGCTGTATGTGTAACCTAAAAATCACACCAGGGTGAGTGCTGGCTGCACATCACAGCAGGTTGAGCACTCGCTGCAGAGCTGTATGTGTAACCTGCACATCACAGCAGGTTGAGCACTCGCTGCAGAGCTGTATGTGTAACCTGCAAATCACAGCAGGTTGAGCACTCGCTGCAGAGCTGTATGTGTAACCTGCAGATCACAGCAAGTTTTGTGCTTGCAGCAGAGCTTTATGAGTAACGTGCAGATCACAGCAGGTTGAGCGCTTGCTGCAGATCACAAAAGGTTGTGCGCTCACAGCAGAGCTTTATGGGTAACCTGCAGATCACAGCAGGTTGAGCACTCGCAGCAGAGCTTTATGAGTAACCTGCAGATCACAGCACGTTGCCTGCTTACAGCAGAGCCTTCTGTGTAACGTGCAGATTACAGCAGGTTGAGCGCTCGCTGCAGATCACAGCAGGTTGAGTAATGGATGCAGAGCTGTATGTGTAACCTGCAGATCACGGCAGGTTGAGCACATGCTACAGATCACAGCAGGTTGAGCGCTGGCCTCAGTGCTTTAAGTGTAACCTGCAGATCACAGCAGGCTGGGTGCTCGCTACAGAGCTTTATGTGTAACCTGCCGATCACAGCAGGGTGGGCTCTTGCTGTAGAGCTTGCTGTAGAGCTTTATGTGTAACCTGCAGATCACAGCAGGTTGGGCGCTCGCTGTAGAGCTTTATGTCCAACCTGCAAATCACAGCAGGTTGAGCACTGGTTGCAGAGCTGTATGTGTAACCTGCAGGCCAAAGCAGGTTGAGCACACGCTGCAGATCACAGGAGGTTGAGCGCCAGCTGCAGAGCTGTATGTGTAACCTGCAGATCACAGCAGGTTGGGCGCTCGCTCTAGAGCTTTATGTGTAACCTGCAGATCACAGCAGGTTGGGCGCTCGATGCAGAGCTTTATGTGTAACCTGCAGATCACAGCAGGTTGGGCGCTCACTGTCGAGCTTTATGTGTAACCTGCAGATCACAGCAGGTTGGGTGCTCGCTGTAGAGCTTTATGTGTAACCTGCAGATCACAGATGGTTGGGCACTCGCTGCAAGCTTTGGGTGTAACCTGCTGATCACAGCATGTTGAGCACTGGCTGCAGAGCTTTAGGTGTAACCTGCAGATCACAGCAGGTTGAGCTTACGCTGCAGATCACAGCAGGTTGAGCACTGGATGCAGAGCTGTATGTTTAACCTACAGATCACAGCAGGTTGAGTGCATGCGGCAGATCACAGCAGGTTGAGCGCTAGCTGCAGAGCTGTATGTGTAACCTGCAGATCACGGCAGGTTGAGCATATGCTGCAGATCACAGCAGGTTGAGCGCTGGCTGCAGAGCTTTATGTGTAACCTGGAGATCACAGCAGGTTGGGCGCTCGCTGCAGAGCTTTATGTATAACCTGCAGATCACAGCAGGCTGGGCGCTCGCTACAGAGCTTTATGTGTAACCTGCAGATCAGAGCACGTTGCCTGCTTACAGCAGAGCCTTCTGTGTAACGTGCAGATTACATCAGGTTGAGCGCTCGCTGCAGATCACAGCAGGTTGAGTAATGGATGCAGAGCTGTATGTGTAACCTGCAGATCACGGCAGGTTGAGCACATGCTACAGATCACAGCAGGTTGAGCGCTGGCCTCAGAGCTTTAAGTGTAACCTGCAGATCACAGCAGGCTGGGTGCTCGCTACAGAGCTTTATGTGTAACCTGCAGATCACAGCAGGGTGGGCTCTTGCTGTAGAGCTTGCTGTAGAGCTTTATGTGTAACCTGCAAATCACAGCAGGTTGAGCACTCGCTGCAGAGCTGTATGTGTAACCTGCAGATCACAGCAAGTTTTGTGCTTGCAGCAGAGCTTTATGAGTAACGTGCAGATCACAGCAGGTTGAGCGCTTGCTGCAGATCACAAAAGGTTGTCCGCTCACAGCAGAGCTTTATGGGTAACCTGCAGATCACAGCAGGTTGAGCAATCGCAGCAGAGCTTTATGAGTAACCTGCAGATCACAGCACGTTGCCTGCTTACAGCAGAGCCTTCTGTGTAACGTGCAGATTACAGCAGGTTGAGCGCTCGCTACAGATCACAGCAGGTTGAGTAATGGATGCAGAGCTGTATGTGTAACCTGCAGATCACGGCAGGTTGAGCACATGCTACAGATCACAGCAGGTTGAGCGCTGGCCTCAGAGCTTTAAGTGTAACCTGCAGATCACAGCAGGCTGGGTGCTCGCTACAGAGCTTTATGTGTAACCTGCAGATCACAGCAGGGTGGGCTCTTGCTGTAGAGCTTGCTGTAGAGCTTTATGTGTAACCTGCAGATCACAGCAGGTTGGGCGCTCGCTGTAGAGCTTTATGTCCAACTTGCAAATCACAGCAGGTTGAGCACTGGTTGCAGAGCTGTATGTGTAACCTGCAGGCCAAAGCAGGTTGAGCACACGCTGCAGATCACAGGAGGTTGAGCGCCAGCTGCAGAGCTGTATGTGTAACCTGCAGATCACAGCAGGTTGGGCGCTCGCTCTAGAGCTTTATGTGTAACCTGCAGATCACAGCAGGTTGGGCACTCTCTGCAGAGCTTTATGTGTAACCTGCAGATCACAGCAGGTTGGGCGCTCGCTGCAGAGCTTTATGTGTAACCTGCAGATCACAGCAGGTTGGGCGCTCACTGTCGAGCTTTATGTGTAACCTGCAGATCACAGCAGGTTGGGTGCTCGCTGTAGAGATGTATGTGTAACCTGCAGATCACAGATGGTTGGGCACTCGCTGCAAGCTTTGGGTGTAACCTGCTGATCCCAGCATGTTGAGCACTGGCTGCAGAGCTTTAGGTGTAACCTGCAGATCACAGCAGGTTGAGCTTACGCTGCAGATCACAGCAGGTTGAGCACTGGATGCAGAGCTGTATGTTTAACCTGCAGATCACAGCAGGTTGAGTGCATGCGGCAGATCACAGCAGGTTGAGCGCTAGCTGCAGAGCTGTATGTGTAACCTGCAGATCACGGCAGGTTGAGCATATGCTGCAGATCACAGCAGGTTGAGCGCTGGCTGCAGAGCTTTATGTGTAACCTGGAGATCACAGCAGGTTGGGCGCTCGCTGCAGAGCTTTATGTGTAACCTGCAGATCACAGCAGGCTGGGCGCTCGCTACAGAGCTTTATGTGTAACCTGCAGATCAGAGCACGTTGCCTGCTTACAGCAGAGCCTTCTGTGTAACGTGCAGATTACAGCAGGTTGAGCGCTCGCTGCAGATCACAGCAGGTTGAGTAATGGATGCAGAGCTGTATGTGTAACCTGCAGATCACGGCAGGTTGAGCACATGCTACAGATCACAGCAGGTTGAGCGCTGGCCTCAGAGCTTTAAGTGTAACCTGCAGATCACAGCAGGCTGGGTGCTCGCTACAGAGCTTTATGTGTAACCTGCAGATCACAGCAGGGTGGGCTCTTGCTGTAGAGCTTGCTGTAGAGCTTTATGTGTAACCTGCAGATCACAGCAGGTTGGGCGCTCGCTGTAGAGCTTTATGTCCAACCTGCAAATCACAGCAGGTTGAGCACTGGTTGCAGAGCTGTATGTGTAACCTGCAGGCCAAAGCAGGTTGAGCACACGCTGCAGATCACAGGAGGTTGAGTGCCAGCTGCAGAGCTGTATGTGTAACCTGCAGATCACAGCAGGTTGGGCGCTCGCTCTAGAGCTTTATGTGTAACCTGCAGATCACAGCAGGTTGGGCACTCTCTGCAGAGCTTTATGTGTAACCTGCAGATCACAGCAGGTTGGGCGCTCGCTGCAGAGCTTTATGTGTAACCTGCAGATCACAGCAGGTTGGGCGCTCACTGTCGAGCTTTATGTGTAACCTGCAGATCACAGCAGGTTGGGTGCTCGCTGTAGAGCTTTATGTGTAACCTGCAGATCACAGATGGTTGGGCACTCGCTGCAAGCTTTGGGTGTAACCTGCTGATCACAGCATGTTGAGCACTGGCTGCAGAGCTTTAGGTGTAACCTGCAGATCACAGCAGGTTGAGCTTACGCTGCAGATCACAGCAGGTTGAGTACTGGATGCAGAGCTGTATGTTTAACCTGCAGATCACAGCAGGTTGAGTGCATGCGGCAGATCACGGCAGGTTGAGTGCTAGCTGCAGAGCTGTATGTGTAACCTGCAGATCACGGCAGGTTGAGCATATGCTGCAGATCACAACAGGTTGAGCGCTGGCTGCAGAGCTTTATGTGTAACCTGGAGATCACAGCAGGTTGGTCGCTCGCTGCAGAGCTTTATGTGTAACCTGCAGATCACAGCAGGCTGGGCGCTCGCTACAGAGCTTTATGTGTAACCTGCAGATCAGAGCAGGGTGGGCTCTTGCTGTAGAGCTTTATGTGTAAACTGCAGATCACAGCAGGTTGGGCGCTCGCTGTAGAGCTTTATGTCTAACCTGCATATCACAGCAGGTTGAGCGTACGCTGCAGATCACAGCAGGTTGAGCACTGGTTGCAGAGCTGTATGTGTAACCTGGAGGTCAAAGCAGGTTGAGCGCGCGCTGCAGATCACAGGAGGTTGAGCGCCAGCTGCAGAGCTGTATGTGTAACCTGCAGTTCACAGCAGGTTGAGCGCTGGCTGCAGAGCTTTGTGTGTAACCTGGAGATCACAGAAGGTTGGGCGCTCGCTGCAGAGCTTTATGTGTTACCTGCAGATCACAGCAGGTTGGGCGCTCGCTACAGAGCTTTATGTGTAACCTGCAGATCAGAGCAGGGTGGGCTCTTGCTGTAGAGCTTTATGTGTAACCTGCAGATCACAGCAGGTTGGGCGCTCGCTGTAGAGCTTTATGTCTAACCTGCAAATCACAGCAGGTTGAGAGTACGCTGCAGATCAGAGCAGGTTGAGCACTGGTTGCAGATCTGTATGTGTAACCTGCAGGTCAAAACAGGTTGAGCGCACGCTGCAGATCACAGGAGGTTGAGCGCCAGCTGCAGAGCTGTATGTGTAACCTGCAGATCACAGCAGGTTGAGCGCTAGCTGCAGAGCTGTATGTGTAACCTGCAGATCACAGCAGGTTGGGCGCTCGCTGTAGAGCTTTATGTGTAACCTGCAGATCACAGCAGGTTGGGCACTTGCTGCAGAGCTTTATGTGTAACCTGCAGATCACAGCAGGTTGGGCACTCAGTGTCGAGCTTTATGTGTAACCTGTAGATCACAGCAGGTTGGGTGCTCGCTGTAGAGCTTTATGTGTAACCTGCAGATCACAGATGGTTGGGGGCTCAATGTAGAGCTTTATGTGTAAGCTGCAGATCAGAGCAGGTTGGGCACTCGCTGCAAGCATTGGGTGTAACCTGCTGATCACAGCATGTTGAGCGCTGGCTGCAGAGCTTTAGGTGTAACCTGCAGATCACAGCAGGTTGAGCGCTGGCTGCAGAGCTGTATGTGTAACCTGCAGGTCACAGCAGGTTGAGCACACACTGCAGATCACAGCAGGTTGAGCGCCAGCTGCAGAGCTGCATGTGTAACCTGCAGATCACAGCAGGTTGAGCGCTGGCTGCAGAGCTTTATGTGTAACCTGGAGATCACAGTACGTTGGGCGCTCGCTGCAGAGCTTTATGTGTAACCTGCAGATCAGAGCAGGCTGGGCGCTGGCTGCAGAGCTTTATGTGTAACCTGCATATCAGAGCAGGTTGGGCGCTGGCTGCAGAGCTGTAGGTGTAATCTGCAGATCACAGCAGGTTGAGCGCTGGCTGCAGAGCTTTACATGTAACCTGCAGTTCACAGCAGGTTGAGCGCACGCTGCAGATCACAGCAGGTTGAGCGCTCGCTGTAGATCTTTATGTGTAACCTGGAGATCTCAGCAGGTTGGGTGCTGGTTGCAGAGCTGTACATGTAACCTGCAGATCAGAGCAGGTGCACAGATTGCTGCAAGGGCCCGACTCAAACTTTCATTCTCCCATCAATGATAAAATGAGTAGCACTGCGGTGGGGAACGAGGTCAGCTGTTACTAGAGGCGGCAAAAGACCCCATAGTTTGTAAGGTGCAATTAATAACCAGGCAGTATCATTATGAAATCCCTTCATCGTGCCACGATTGGCCACCCATTAACCCATCCAGTCCCGTACAGTCAGCTGGGCAGGCGGCCCAGGGAGTCGATATTGCGAGCCGGGGAGGAGTGAAAGAACCAGGTCAAACACGGATATCTTTGTCCCGGCGTCCTAAAATAAAGCGCTATGGGACCTCCGTGGCGCAGTTGGCTCTGACCTTGCTGGCGGGAATGGACCTAATTAATACCCGCCAGAGCACGGTCGTTCTTGAACCATTGCGCTCCATAACCCTCTTCTAAACCTGGATCTGAGGAGCGCGCAGGCAGCGGTATCCACTCTCAAGCCGCCCGATGGCGCCCTCCTGCACGCCACAGGCCTCCGGAAGGAGGGCGCCCGCGGGGCTTTTTTTGCTGCTTCAAGTAAATAATTTAAACAATACATTTTTAGCTCCTGGGGGAAGTAGTACATGTTTGAAAATACATCCTATCACGGCCTGTTCCTGTAACACTTACTATTTCTGTCTGAAAATATTTCTGAATTCACAAACTTGTCCCAAGAGCAGATGTCGGAGAAGGAATTGTGTATGGCATGGCAGTGAGACTGGCATAGTGGCACCATTTTAGTGTCACACACTCCTAGGAGGGGCGCCCGAGGCCAAGTTGGGGCTTGGGGGGGGAGTCCAGACGTGTGCAGGAGCTAAGGGCACAGACCCCGGTTCACGAGACTCCTCTTATTCAAGGGGCAGAAGATAGATTCCGACAGGTGGCAACACTTGGGCATCAAATAAACCCACTACTGGCCAGCCTAGGGCTCCCAGAGGGCACAGCCGGTTCTGGCAATGCCAACATTCCGTGAATTCCGCTAATGGGTGTTGGGACCTTTGCAAAGCCCACGTCCCCCCAATTGATAACCCCTTTGTGAATTAGGCCGAGTGTCTCACGGGGGTCAAAGCGGCGCAATAGGGAGGCGGTGGCAATAAATATATGTATATGTATAAATAGCAACAACATGCACAGGGTTTCCTGCCCCTTTCCTCGCCTAATGTGACCCCTTGCTCTCCCATCTTTTCAGCTCTGCTGAGGAGAGAGTCTACCCACATTAAACTCCAGAATCTCGGCGCTAATTGGCGCCGTCGGCAGCTCCTGGGCCGCCCGGCGGGGTCTTGGGTCCGTCCCGCCACGCTCCGCTGGGTACGCCCGGTCCTTGGAGCGGGCCAGGTGGCTTTCTCAAACACAGGACTTGCAGATGTGTACTCACGGTGTACTGCCGCGCATGAGGTGGCCACGGGCACTCATGCCGGCGTGCCCTGGGAGAGCCGCTGAAGTGGCCCCATCAGCGCGACCACCGGCAGGCAACCTGAGTCTGATTAGCTCACAACCCTCTGCAGCTGCGCGCATGTGGTGCTTCCAACCCAAACCAAGGCCTCTCCGGGATTAACTGCAGCAGCTGGCATGCACCCAGACCAGTGGAGGTGGCCAACGAACACATGGAACGCAAACATGCTCAATACCGCCGAGGGAACACCCAGAGACCAGGGGCATGAGTACCAACTGGGACCAGGGGCATGCTGGCTATATCACAACACCAGTACCAACTCGGACATGCTAATTATATCACAACACTAACTAGGGGCATGCTGGCTATACCACAACACTAGTACCAACTGAGACTAGGGGCATGCTGGCTATATCACAACACCAGTACCAACTGGGACATGCTGGCTATACCTCAACACCAGTACTAACTGGGACATGCTGGCTATATCACAACACCAGTACCAACTGGGACATGCTGGCTATATCACAACACCAGTACCAACTCGGACATGCTAATTATATCACAACACTAACTAGGGGCATGCTGGCTATATCACAACACCAGTACCAACTGAGACTAGGGGCATGCTGGCTATATCACAACACCAATACCAACTGGGACATGCTGGCTATACCTCAACACCAGTACCAACTGGGACATGCTGGCTATATCACAACACCAGTACCAACTGGGACATGCTGGCTATATACCAACACCAGTACCAACTCGGACATGCTAATTATATCACAACACTAACTAGGGGCATGCTGGCTATATCACAACACCAGTACCAACTGAGACTAGGGGCATGCTGGCTATATCACAACACCAGTACCAACTGGGACATGCTGGCTATACCTCAACACCAGTACCAACTGGGACATGCTGGCTATATCACAACACCAGTACCAACTCGGACATGCTAATTATATCACAACACTAACTAGGGGCATGCTGGCTATATCACAACACCAGTACCAACTGAGACTAGGGGCATGCTGGCTATATCACAACACCAGTACCAACTGGGACATGCTGGCTATACCTCAACACCAGTACCAACTGGGACATGCTGGCTATATCACAACACCAGTACCAACTGGGTCATGCTGGCTATATCACAACACCAGTACCAACTAGGACATGCTAATTATATCACAACACTAACTAGGGGCATGCTGGCTATACCACAACACTAGTACCAACTGAGACTAGGGGCATGCTGGCTATATCACAACACCAGTACCAACTGGGACATGCTGGCTATACCTCAACACCAGTACCAACTGGGACATGCTGGCTATATCACAACACCAGTACCAACTCGGACATGCTAATTATATCACAACACTAACTAGGGGCATGCTGGCTATATCACAACACCAGTACCAACTGAGACTAGGGGCATGCTGGCTATATCACAACACCAGTACCAACTGAGACTAGGGGCATGCTGGCTATATCACAACACCAGTACCAACTGGGACATGCTGGCTATATCACAACACCAGTACCAACTGGGACATGCTGGCTATATCACAACACCAGTACCTACTCGGACATGCTAATTATATCACAACATTAACTAGGGGCATGCTGGCTATATCACAACACCAGTACCAACTGGGACATGCTGGCTATATCACAACACTAACTAGGGTCGTGCTGGCTATACCACAACACTAACTAGGGGCGTGCTGGCTATACCACAACACCAGTACCAACTGGGACATGCTGGCTATATCACAACACCAGTACCGACTGGGACATGCTGGCTATATCACAACACCAGTACCAACTGGGACATGCTGGCTATATCACAACACTAACTAGGGGCGTGCTGGCTATACCACAACACCAGTACCAACTGGGACATGCTGGCTATATCACAACACCAGTACTAACTGGGACATGCTGGCTTCATCACAACACTAACTAGGGGCGTGCTAGCTATACCAGAACACTAGTAACAACCGAGACTAGGGGCATGCTGGCTATATCACAACACCAATGTCAACTGGGGCATGCTGGCTATATCACAACACTAACTAGGGGCATACTGGCTATACCACAACACTAGTACCAACTGGGACTAGGGGCATGCTGGCTATACCACAACACTACTACCAACTGAGACTAGGGGCATGCTGGCTATATCACAACACCAGTGTCAACTGGGACATGCTGGCTATATCACAACACTAACTAGGGGCATACTGGCTATACCACAACACTAGTAGCAACTGGGACTAGGGGCATGCTGGCTATACCACAACACTAGTACCAACTGAGACTAGGGGCATGCTGGCTATATCACAACACCTGTACCAACTGGGACATGCTGGCTATATCACAACACCAGTACCAACTGGGACATGCTGGCTATATCACAACACTACCTAGGGGCGTGCTGGCTATATCACAACACCAGTACCGACTGGGACATGGGGCCTGCTGCCTATATCACAACACCAGTACCAACTGGGACATGGGGCCTGCTGCCTATATCACAACACCAGTACCAACTGGGACATGGGGCATGCTGGCTATATCACAACACCAGTACCAACTGGGACCAGGGGCATGCTGGCTATATCACAACACTAGTACCAACTGAGACTAGGGGCATGCTGGCTATATCACAACACCAGTACCAACTGGGACCAGGGGCATGCTGGCTATATCACAACAACAGTACCAACTCGGACATGCTAATTATATCACAACACTAACTAGGGGCATGCTGGCTATACCACAACACTAGTACCAACTGGGACATGGGGCATGCTGGCTATATCACAACACCAGTACCAACTGGGACATGCTGGCTATATCACAACACCAGTACCAACTGGGACATGCTGGCTATATCACAACACCAGTACCAACTCGGACATGCTAATTATATCACAACACTAACTAGGGGCATGCTGGCTATATCACAACACTAGTACCAACTGAGACTAGGGGCATGCTGGCTATATCACAACACCAGTACCAACTGGGACATGCTGGCTATATCATAACACCAGTACCAACTGGGACATGCTGGCTATATCACAACACCAGTACCAACTCGGACATGCTAATTATATCACAACACTAACTAGGGGCATGCTGGCTATACCACAACACTAGTACCAACTGAGACTAGGGGCATGCTGGCTATATCACAACACCAGTACCAACTGGGACATGCTGGCTATACCTCAACACCAGTACCAACTGGGACATGCTGGCTATATCACAACACCAGTACCAACTGGGACATGCTGGCTATATCACAACACCAGTACCAACTCGGACATGCTAATTATATCACAACACTAACTAGGGGCATGCTGGCTATACCACAACACTAGTACCAACTGAGACTAGGGGCATGCTGGCTATATCACAACACCAGTACCAACTGGGACATGCTGGCTATACCTCAACACCAGTACCAACTGGGACATGCTGGCTATATCACAACACCAGTACCAACTGGGACATGCTGGCTATATCACAACACCAGTACCAACTCGGACATGCTAATTATATCACAACACTAACTAGGGGCATGCTGGCTATATCACAACACCAGTACCAACTGAGACTAGGGGCATGCTGGCTATATCACAACACCAGTACCAACTGAGACTAGGGGCATGCTGGCTATATCACAACACCAGTACCAACTGGGACATGCTGGCTATATCACAATACCAGTACCAACTGGGACATGCTGGCTATATCACAACACCAGTACCTACTCGGACATGCTAATTATATCACAACATTAACTAGGGGCATGCTGGCTATATCACAACACCAGTACCAACTGGGACATGGGACATGCTGCCTATATCACACCACCAGTACCAACTGGGACATGCTGGCTATATCACAACACTAACTAGGGGTGTGCTGGCTATACCACAACACTAACTAGGGGCGTGCTGGCTATACCACAACACCAGTACCAACTGGGACATGCTGGCTATATCACAACACCAGTACCGACTGGGACATGCTGGCTATATCACAACACCAGTACCAACTGGGACATGCTGGCTATATCACAACACTAACTAGGGGCGTGCTGGCTATACCACAACACTAACTAGGGGCGTGCTGGCTATACCACAACACCAGTACCAACTGGGACATGCTGGCTATATCACAACACCAGTACTAACTGGGACATGCTGGCTTTATCACAACACTAACTAGGGGCGTGCTGGCTATACCACAACACTAGTAACAACCGAGACTAGGGGCATGCTGGCTATATCACAACACCAGTGTCAACTGGGACATGCTGGCTATATCACAACACTAACTAGGGGCATACTGGCTATACCTCAACACTAGTAGCAACTGGGACTAGGGGCATGCTGGCTATACCACAACACTAGTACCAACTGAGACTAGGGGCATGCTGGCTATATCACAACACCTGTACCAACTGGGACATGCTGGCTATATCACAACACCAGTACCAACTGGGACATGCTGGCTATATCACAACACTACCTAGGGGCGTGCTGGCTATATCACAACACCAGTACCGACTGGGACATGGGGCCTGCTGCCTATATCACAACACCAGTACCAACTGGGACATGGGGCCTGCTGCCTATATCACAACACCAGTACCAACTGGGACATGGGGCATGCTGGCTATATCACAACACCAGTACCAACTGGGACCAGGGGCATGCTGGCTATATCACAACACTAGTACCAACTGAGACTAGGGGCATGCTGGCTATATCACAACACCAGTACCAACTGGGACCAGGAGCATGCTGGCTATATCACAACAACAGTACCAACTCGGACATGCTAATTATATCACAACACTAACTAGGGGCATGCTGGCTATACCACAACACTAGTACCAACTGGGACATGGGGCATGCTGGCTATATCACAACACCAGTACCAACTGGGACATGCTGGCTATATCACAACACCAGTACCAACTGGGACATGCTGGCTATATCACAACACCAGTACCAACTCGGACATGCTAATTATATCACAACACTAACTAGGGGCATGCTGGCTATATCACAACACTAGTACCAACTGAGACTAGGGGCATGATGGCTATATCACAACACCAGTACCAACTGGGACATGCTGGCTATATCACAACACCAGTACCAACTGGGACATGCTGGCTATATCACAACACCAGTACCAACTCGGACATGCTAATTATATCACAACACTAACTAGGGGCATGATGGCTATATCACAACACCAGTACCAACGGGGACATGGGGCATGCTGGCTATATCACAACACTAGTACCAACTGGGACATGCTGGCTATATCACAACACCAGTACCAACTGGGACATGCTGGCTATATCACAACACTACCTAGGGGCGTGCTGCCTATATCACAACACCAGTACCAACTGGGACATGCTGGCTATATCACAACACTACCTAGGGGCATGCTGGCTATATCACAACACCAGTACCAACTGGGACATGGGGCATGCTGCCTATATCACAACACCAGTACCAACTGGGACATGCTGGCTATATCACAACACTAACTAGGGGCGTGCTGGCTATACCACAACACTAACTAGGGGTGTGCTGGCTATACCACAACACCGGTACCAACTGGGACATGCTGGCTATATCACAACACCAGTACCGACTGGGACATGGGGCCTGCTGCCTATATCACAACACCAGTACCAACTGGGACATGCTGGATATATCACAACACTAACTAGGGGCATGCTGGCTATACCACAACACTTGTAACAACCGAGACTAGGGGCATGCTGGCTATATCACAACACTAGTACCAACTGGGACTAGGGGCATGCTGGCTATATCACAACAACATTACCAACTCGGTCATGCTGGCTATATCACAACATTAACTAGGGGCGTGCTGACTATATCACAACACTAATTAGGGGCGTGCTGGCTATATCACAACAGTACCAACTCAGACATGCTGGCTATATCACAACGCTAACTAGGGGCGTGCTGGCTATATCACAACAACAGTACCAACTCGGTCATGCTGGCTATATCACAACATTAACTAGGGGCGTGCTGACTATATCACAACACTAACTAGGGGCTTGCTGGCTATATCACACCAGTACCAACTCAGACATGCGGGCTATATCACAACACTAACTAGGGGCGTGCTGACTATATCACAACACTAACTAGGGGCGTGCTGGCTAGATCACAACACTTGTACCAACTGGGACATGGGGCATGCTGGCTATATCACAACACTAGTACCAACTGGGACTAGGGGCATGCTGGCTATATCACAACACTAGTACCAACTGGGACCAGGAGCATGCTGGCTATATCACAACACTAGTACCAACTGGGACTAGGGGCATGCTGGCTATATCACAACAACATTACCAACTCGGTCATGCTGGCTATATCACAATATTAACTAGGGGCGTGCTGACTATATCACAACACTAATTAGGGGCGTGCTGGCTATATCACAACACCAGTACCAACTGGGACATGCTGGCTATATCACAACACTACCTAGGGGCGTGCTGGCTATATCACAACACCAGTACCGACTGGGACATGGGGCCTGCTGCCTATATCACAACACCAGTACCAACTGGGACATGGGGCCTGCTGCCTATATCACAACACCAGTACCAACTGGGACATGGGGCATGCTGGCTATATCACAACACCAGTACCAACTGGGACCAGGGGCATGCTGGCTATATCACAACACTAGTACCAACTGAGACTAGGGGCATGCTGGCTATATCACAACACCAGTACCAACTGGGACCAGGGGCATGCTGGCTATATCACAACAACAGTACCAACTCGGACATGCTAATTATATCACAACACTAACTAGGGGCATGCTGGCTATACCACAACACTAGTACCAACTGAGACTAGGGGCATGCTGGCTATATCACAACACCAGTACCAACTGGGACATGCTGGCTATACCTCAACACCAGTACCAACTGGGACATGCTGGCTATATCACAACACCAGTACCAACTCGGACATGCTAATTATATCACAACACTAACTAGGGGCATGCTGGCTATACCACAACACTAGTACCAACTGAGACTAGGGGCATGCTGGCTATATCACAACACCAGTACCAACTGGGACATGCTGGCTATACCTCAACACCAGTACCAACTGGGACATGCTGGCTATATCACAACACCAGTACCAACTGGGACATGCTGGCTATATCACAACACCAGTACCAACTCGGACATGCTAATTATATCACAACACTAACTAGGGGCATGCTGGCTATATCACAACACCAGTACCAACTGAGACTAGGGGCATGCTGGCTATATCACAACACCAGTACCAACTGAGACTAGGGGCATGCTGGCTATATCACAACACCAGTACCAACTGGGACATGCTGGCTATATCACAATACCAGTACCAACTGGGACATGCTGGCTATATCACAACACCATTACCTACTCGGAAATGCTAATTATATCACAACATTAACTAGGGGCATGCTGGCTATATCACAACACCAGTACCAACTGGGACATGGGACATGCTGTCTATATCACACCACCAGTACCAACTGGGACATGCTGGCTATATCACAACACTAACTAGGGGTGTGCTGGCTATACCACAACACTAACTAGGGGCGTGCTGGCTATACCACAACACCAGTACCAACTGGGACATGCTGGCTATATCACAACACCAGTACCGACTGGGACATGCTGGCTATATCACAACACCAGTACCAACTGGGACATGCTGGCTATATCACAACACTAACTAGGGGCGTGCTGGCTATACCACAACACTAACTAGGGGCGTGCTGGCTATACCACAACACCAGTACCAACTGGGACATGCTGGCTATATCACAACACCAGTACTAACTGGGACATGCTGGCTTTATCACAACACTAACTAGGGGCGTGCTGGCTATACCACAACACTAGTAACAACCGAGACTAGGGGCATGCTGGCTATATCACAACACCAGTGTCAACTGGGACATGCTGGCTATATCACAACACTAACTAGGGGCATACTGGCTATACCACAACACTAGTAGCAACTGGGACTAGGGGCATGCTGGCTATACCACAACACTAGTACCAACTGAGACTAGGGGCATGCTGGCTATATCACAACACCTGTACCAACTGGGACATGCTGGCTATATCACAACACCAGTACCAACTGGGACATGCTGGCTATATCACAACACTACCTAGGGGCGTGCTGGCTATATCACAACACCAGTACCGACTGGGACATGGGGCCTGCTGCCTATATCACAACACCAGTACCAACTGGGACATGGGGCCTGCTGCCTATATCACAACACCAGTACCAACTGGGACATGGGGCATGCTGGCTATATCACAACACCAGTACCAACTGGGACCAGGGGCATGCTGGCTATATCACAACACTAGTACCAACTGAGACTAGGGGCATGCTGGCTATATCACAACACCAGTACCAACTGGGACCAGGAGCATGCTGGCTATATCACAACAACAGTACCAACTCGGACATGCTAATTATATCACAACACTAACTAGGGGCATGCTGGCTATACCACAACACTAGTACCAACTGGGACATGGGGCATGCTGGCTATATCACAACACCAGTACCAACTGGGACATGCTGGCTATATCACAACACCAGTACCAACTGGGACATGCTGGCTATATCACAACACCAGTACCAACTCGGACATGCTAATTATATCACAACACTAACTAGGGGCATGCTGGCTATATCACAACACTAGTACCAACTGAGACTAGGGGCATGCTGGCTATATCACAACACCAGTACCAACTGGGACATGCTGGCTATATCACAACACCAGTACCAACTGGGACATGCTGGCTATATCACAACACCAGTACCAACTCGGACATGCTAATTATATCACAACACTAACTAGGGGCATGCTGGCTATATAACAACACCAGTACCAACGGGGACATGGGGCATGCTGGCTATATCACAACACTAGTACCAACTGGGACATGCTGGCTATATCACAACACCAGTACCAACTGGGACATGCTGGCTATATCACAACACTACCTAGGGGCGTGCTGCCTATATCACAACACCAGTACCAACTGGGACATGCTGGCTATATCACAACACTACCTAGGGGCATGCTGGCTATATCACAACACCAGTACCAACTGGGACATGGGGCATGCTGCCTATATCACAACACCAGTACCAACTGGGACATGCTGGCTATATCACAACACTAACTAGGGGCGTGCTGGCTATACCACAACACTAACTAGGGGTGTGCTGGCTATACCACAACACCGGTACCAACTGGGACATGCTGGCTATATCACAACACCAGTACCGACTGGGACATGGGGCCTGCTGCCTATATCACAACACCAGTACCAACTGGGACATGCTGGATATATCACAACACTAACTAGGGGCATGCTGGCTATACCACAACACTTGTAACAACCGAGACTAGGGGCATGCTGGCTATATCACAACACTAGTACCAACTGGGACTAGGGGCATGCTGGCTATATCACAACAACATTACCAACTCGGCCATGCTGGCTATATCACAACATTAACTAGGGGCGTGCTGACTATATCACAACACTAATTAGGGGCGTGCTGGCTATATCACAACAGTACCAACTCAGACATGCTGGCTATATCACAACGCTAACTAGGGGCGTGCTGGCTATATCACAACAACAGTACCAACTCGGTCATGCTGGCTATATCACAACATTAACTAGGGGCGTGCTGACTATATCACAACACTAACTAGGGGCGTGCTGGCTATATCACACCAGTACCAACTCAGACATGCTGGCTATATCACAACACTAACTAGGGGCGTGCTGACTATATCACAACACTAACTAGGGGCGTGCTGGCTAGATCACAACACTTGTACCAACTGGGACATGGGGCATGCTGGCTATATCACAACACTAGTACCAACTGGGACTAGGGGCATGGTGGCTATATCACAACACTAGTACCAACTGGGACCAGGAGCATGCTGGCTATATCACAACACTAGTACCAACTGGGACTAGGGGCATGCTGGCTATATCACAACAACATTACCAACTCGGTCATGCTGGCTATATCACAACATTAACTAGGGGCGTGCTGACTATATCACAACACTAATTAGGGGCGTGCTGGCTATATCACAACAGTACCAACTCAGACATGCTGGCTATATCACAACACTAACTAGGGGCGTGCTGGCTATATCACAACAACAGTACCAACTCGGTCATGCTGGCTATATCACAACATTAACTAGGGGCGTGCTGACTATATCACAACACTAACTAGGGGCATGCTGGCTATATCACACCAGTACCAACTCAGACATGCTGGCTATATCACAACACTAACTAGGGGCGTGCTGACTATATCACAACACTAACTAGGGGCGTGCTGGCTAGATCACAACACTTGTACCAACTGGGACATGGGGCATGCTGGCTATATCACAACACTAGTACCAACTGGGACTAGGGGCATGCTGGCTATATCACAACACTAGTACCAACTGGGACTAGGGGCATGCTGGCTATATCACAACACTAGTACCAACTGGGACTAGGGGCATGCTGGCTATATCACAACACCAGTACCAACTGGGACATGGGGCATGCTGGCTATATCACAACACTAGTACCAACTGGGACTAGGGGCATGCTGGCTATATCACAACACCAGTACCAACTGGGACATGCTGGCTATATCACAACACTACCTAGGGGCACGCTGGCTATATCACAACACCAGTACCAACTGGGACATGGGGCATGCTGCCTATATCACAACACCAGTACCAACTGGGACATGCTGGCTATATCACAACACTACCTAGGGGCATGCTGGCTATATCACAACACCAGTACCAACTGGGACATGGGGCATGCTGCCTATATCACAACACCAGTACCAACTGGGACATGCTGGCTATATCACAACACTAACTAGGGGCGTGCTGGCTATACCACAACACTAACTAGGGGTGTGCTGGCTATACCACAACACCAGTACCAACTGGGACATGCTGGCTATATCACAACACCAGTACCGACTGGGACATGGGGCCTGCTGCCTATATCACAACACCAGTACCAACTGGGACATGCTGTATATATCACAACACTAACTAGGGGCATGCTGGCTATACCACAACACTTGTAACAACCGAGACTAGGGGCATGCTGGCTATATCACAACACTAGTACCAACTGGGACTAGGGGCATGCTGGCTATATCACAACAACATTACCAACTCGGTCATGCTGGCTATATAACAACATTAACTAGGGGCGTGCTGACTATATCACAACACTAATTAGGGGCGTGCTGGCTATATCACAACAGTACCAACTCAGACATGCTGGCTATATCACAACACTAACTAGGGGCGTGCTGGCTATATCACAACAACAGTACCAACTCGGACATGCTGGCTATATCACAACATTAACTAGGGGCGTGCTGACTATATCACAACACTAACTAGGGGCGTGCTGGCTATATCACACCAGTACCAACTCAGACATGCTGGCTATATCACAACACTAACTAGGGGCGTGCTGACTATATCACAACACTAACTAGGGGCGTGCTGGCTAGATCATAACACTTGTACCAACTGGGACATGGGGCATGCTGGCTACATCACAACACTAGTACCAACTGGGACTAGGGGCATGCTGGCTATATCACAACACTAGTACCAACTGGGACCAGGAGCATGCTGGCTATATCACAACACTAGTACCAACTGGGACTAGGGGCATGCTGGCTATATCACAACAACATTACCAACTCGGTCATGCTGGCTATATCACAACATTAACTAGGGGCGTGCTGACTATATCACAACACTAATTAGGGGCGTGCTGGCTATATCACAACAGTACCAACTCAGACATGCTGGCTATATCACAACACTAACTAGGGGCGTGCTGGCTATATCACAACAACAGTACCAACTCGGTCATGCTGGCTATATCACAACATTAACTAGGGGCGTGCTGACTATATCACAACACTAACTAGGGGCATGCTGGCTATATCAGACCAGTACCAACTCAGACATGCTGGCTATATCACAACACTAACTAGGGGCGTGCTGACTATATCACAACACTAACTAGGGGCGTGCTGGCTAGATCACAACACTTGTACCAACTGGGACATGGGGCATGCTGGCTATATCACAACACTAGTACCAACTGGGACTAGGGGCATGCTGGCTATATCACAACACTAGTACCAACTGGGACTAGGGGCATGCTGGCTATATCACAACACCAGTACCAACTGGGACTAGGGGCATGCTGGCTATATCACAACACCAGTACCAACTGGGACATGGGGCATGCTGGCTATATCACAACACTAGTACCAACTGGGACTAGGGGCATGCTGGCTATATCACAACACTAGTACCAACTGGGACTAGGGGCATGCTGGCTATATCACAACACCAGTACCAACTGGGACTAGGGGCATGCTGGCTATATCACAACACCAGTACCAACTGGGACATGGGGCATGCTGGCTATATCACAACACTAGTACCAATTGGGACTAGGGGCATGCTGGCTATATCACAACACTAGTACCAACTGGGACTAGGGGCATGCTGGCAATATCACAACGGGTGCAGCACAGCGAACCTATAGACAAAGCAAGGTTCTTTACACACAGAGCAGTGCAAGGATCGGTACCTGCAGTGCAAGCTTCCCTCTACCCATACAGAACACGTACGTAGTTGCAGTGCAAGCTTCCTTAAACACAACCAGGACATATGGGTAGTAGCAGAGCAAGCTACCTTTAAAAAAAATAAAAAAAAAAACAGGACACATGGGTAGCAGAGTGCAAGCCTCCTTGGAAAAAAAAAAAAAGCAGCACACGTGTGTAGTAGCCGTGCAAGCTCCCTTAAAAATAACCAGGATATATGGGTAGCAGCAGTTCAAGCTTCCTTAAAAATAACCAGGATACATGGGTAGCAGCCTTGCAAGCTCCCTAAAAAAACAACCAGGACACATGGGTAGCAGCAGTTCAAGCTCCCTTTAAAACAACCAGAGGATATGGGTAGCAGCAGTTCAAGCTCCCTTAAACACTACGAGTACACATGGGTAGCAAGAGTGAAAGCTTCCTTAAACACAACTTGCACACATGGGTAGCAGCTGTGCAAGCTCCCTTTAAAATCACAAGGACACATGGGTAGCAACAGCAGTGGTAGAAGTGCACCGAGCGAGTACCGGTTTGAGTACCGCTTAGCCGCGTGGATTCCTGCTTCGCTCCTGTGCTCCTGTGCTCTGTTGGACTTTACTCTGGACGTTTCCTGAGGAGCCTATATTGGCGTTCACTGGCGTTCTTTGCACCGGATCTGTGCTCCCAAGCCCCTCCCCTCTCTTTGTGGCGATTGGCTGCTTGGTGAAGTCGCTCTTGCTACAAATTCCTTGCGCACGCGCACAGCGCGCGCGCACTCGGGCGAGTACCGGTTTGAGTACCGCTTAGCCGCGTGGATTCCTGTTTCGCTCCTGTGCTCCTGTGCTCTGTTGGACTTTACTCTGGACGTTTCCTGAGGAGGTGATACAAAAGTCCTTTTGCTCCTGGGGATAGGAAAAAAAAACTTTATTGACATTTTTAACAAATGCAAGGACAGTGATACAGTGTTGTTTGTTTTGTCTTTTAGCCTATATTGGCGTTCACTGGCGTTCTTTGCACCGGATCTGTGCTCCCAAGCCCCTCCCCTCTCTTTGTGGCGATTGGCTGCTTGGTGAAGTCGCTCTTGCTACAAATTCCTTGCGCACGCGCACAGCGCGCGCGCACTCGGGCGAGTACCGGTTTGAGTACCGCTTAGCCGCTTTGCCGCATTGGCGCTGGAGGGGACCTAATTGATATCCTATTTCCTATCTCCTGTGTAAGTGTGTTTTCAAGTCCCTACAAAGAATATTACGTACAACATAGACCCTTTTCGGTGCTATATTTGAGGTAACTGGACGCCCAGTCGAGACACTGAAATGGCTACACGTAGCCGCCCTTATTCCTTGAAAACTGATATGCCACCAATGCCAAATACCTGCAATAGCTTTGATGGTAATCAGATTATGAATCAACAAAAAAAGATCTCTTCCAAGTCTATTGTTTTGTCCTCTTGTCCTTTGACACCAAGGGGGCCTCAAGAAATAGGGTCGCAACCGCTGTGTCTATCGACGCCTAAACAAGGAGGGCAGCCGACAGATAACTTCCATCCATCTTGTAATTTATTTACGCAAAGTAATCATCCTGTTTTACTCCCCCTGCGCCCCACCTACCGAATTGTTGCTGGTATAAGGGTGCCTTGTGAGCTTTCCGATAATACCATGTTAAACTCACCCTGTCCGGTTTCCTCAGTACTCGGTACACAGGATCTGCATTCACCCATCTCTACTGACTACACTCTCGATATACTTGACGCTCAAGAGGTATCCCTACATGCGCGTCCGCATGAATCTCCTATTACGACTTGTAACTCCCAGCATTCACATGCAAAATCTGAATCCTCAACTTCAGTTCATTCATTGTCAGCTATCTCGTATGTTCACCCTACTCCTCGCCCTCAAAGGGCTGACCCAATAGGCGTTTCTGCTGAAAGTCAGCCCTTACTGTTACATACTACACTGATGGCAACTAACACCACTTTAGCAGCACTGTTTAAACTTTTTGAAGTTTTGGATGGGAAAATAACAAAACAAGAATCCAAGGTAGATGAGCTATTGACATGGACACAGTCTATGAAATTGGTATTTCACCCTGACCCCCATCTAACGGCCGGTATGTCGAGTGGTTTACCAACCGGCAATCGGTTAGTATCGACTCGTGCCCCTGCACGCCCCTTCCCTGACTCCGCTCCAATTCTCTCAACGGTTCTTGAATATCCAATGGTACCTAATATCTCAAATATTATTACTTCCAGTCCACCAAATCCATCTGTTGTACCGGCTCCCGAGTACCAATCATGGATCAGTGTACAAGACTCTAATATACCAGATTTGATGCCTGGTAATGCCTTGTCTACAGTGAATAACAATCCTCACATATCTGAGTATAACCCTACTGCGGTGTCTATTGATGAAAATTCTCATCATACACCGGATAGTATTGCCGCTGTGCCATTACAATCTAGGCAGACCGTTAAGTCTCTTACCAAAAAACAAACAAAAAAAAATAAAAAAATGGCTGCGGCTCGAGTTCCAAAAGCGTCTATACGAGCCTTTTTTAAAAAAATCACTGCGTCCTGTACTATGCCTCGTGACTCTGTAGCCACATCCCCAGTTTCCTTGGCAAATGTTATAACTACCTCTGCAGTGCATGTCGCACCTGCCCCCCTCGTGGTACATGACTTACTAGACGTGCCTCCCGTGCTACATGGTCCGCTGGACGCTCTAGTTGAAGTCCTTGAAAATGACCATATTAACATCATCAATGCTCCATGCTTGCCAAAGCCTTCGGACAATTCCTCAGATAAACAATCATCGACACCTAAGATCTATGAAAATGACCTACGAAAGGCTGATATTCTGAGAGAAATGCGTAAGGCGCTGGACGCCTATTTAGACGAACGGGATCCGGTCCCCATGGCCCCAACCATGAAATTGGTTCCGGATCCACATGTAAAAACGGTCTCATGGTCATCACCGGTTGTGCAACCAACAACCCTGTCGCATCTAACTAAAAACGGTGACTCGATTGTACCAAACCGAGTTCCCAATTCAATTCCACGATCCCCTCAATATAATTTAGAGCGAAGTAACAACTCGCTCACTAATCAACATTCGAGCAAATATAATCACAAACTGACTCGACATTCGACTTTGCCTTCTACAGCCTGTCATACGCTAATCCTGAAATGTCGTGAAGGTCCATACCCGAAATTTAATTTAAATAGGCAAAGTGTTTTGAATATCTTTGGCGATGTATACGAACTAGAGGATTTAACATCTCTAGACATCGCCCAAGTAGAATATCTCTCCGATGATTCGACAGCGATTGTGCGTCTATGGATCCCCTCAGGATTAGTGCTAAATACTATATGGCTAGCAAGAATGTCATTATTTAATATGGGGTTTTTGCTAGCCCAAGATCCGGATCGCACTACAAATTGTACCAATACTCTCAGTGTTCAGCGGCCTAAAACCTACTCAAGCTCTCGTGATGACACTCAGGCTGAGAGTTACTAACCACCAATTACCCTACAATCCCATGCCATTGGGATTGCCTCTTGGAATACTCGTGGTCACGCTCATTTACTGACATCTTTAAAAACTCTTGCGGGTTATGCGATAATTGCTCTTCAAGAGACTTGGTATCTGGATCCACCTACATGGGATAATTTTGATGTCATTTTGTTACCTGCAAAGTTGGGTCCTCGTGGTCGGCCTTCGTCAGGTTTATTGGTGGCTGTAAATAAAAAATTGGGATTCTGTATTGAAGCCTGGAGTCATGTGAACATCCACATGCAATTGGTGAAAATTAAATGTAAAAATCATACAATAGCCTTGATTAATATCTACCGTAATCCGGTAGGAATACCCGATTCAATCTTTTTTGCGGGGCTAAGTAGTCTCATTGACCTTATATCAGTTACTGACGATATTACAGAAACTTTTATCATGGGCGACATAAATATGGATTGCTTATCCTCTTCTCTCAAAATCATGACGAAGGCCGTTACCACCTGGTCAATGTTTATGTCAGATTGCAACATGCGAATGGTGAATGGTTCGGTAGCCAATGATATTCCACCAAAGGCCACATGGCATCGAGACTCTAGCCATAGTATCATTGACTATATGTATGTTTCAGAAGCTATGTTCTCGGAGATTATTTCGTTCGAAATCCTTCAACAACCAACGAGTGACCATCATCTGCTCTCATTACAATACACATGGTCATCTAATAGCACCCCCAGACAATGGATGCCCCAACCTCTAATGGTAAACAACTCCAGGACCCGGTTAAAATGGTCCAATGGGAACCTGGCGGAGTTTACCCATGCTCTACATGCCTCCGTAAACTCGTCTAAGTTGATCGAATATATTGACTTTCTCGAACCCTTCCTAAACACCATTGTCCCAAACCCTTACGCTAAAACCCATAGCCACACTTTTGATCTAGCAATTAAAACCCGCAAGGCAGAATATCGTAAAGAAAAGCGTGTAATTCTCAGGTCAAACATGACAAATCCCATCTCTGCACTAAAAACGGCAAAATGTAAATATCATAATTGGATTCGTCGACGTCGTGCTTACATATACCAACATGACGGTGAAGCCATGCTCTCTGCAATTTGGTCCAAAAACTCTGCGGAGATATGGCGTCACCTCAACCACAAATCAAATCAAACTCAAGCATATTTACAAACAGGAACTGTTAAGGAGGACATCTGGATAACCCACTTCTCAAATTTATATAGTGATCCAAGTTTCGATCCAAAGGCCTACCAGCTCCGATCCTCCACAGCTTGGCACATAAATTGCTGTCCATCCTTACTTGAAGAACTGATTAAGAAGCTAAGCTCATCTCGGGCTGCCGGCCCTGATGGCCTCCATAACATCATGTTGAAGGACAACCCGAGCCTCTGGGCCCGTAATCTTAATGCAATTTTTGCTCAAATAATGAATCACCGTAGATTGCCAACTTCTTGGCTATCCTCAATAATTGTCCCCATTTACAAGAAGGGTGATCGTGCTGACCCCAGAAATTATCGCCCTATTGCCCTGTTAGACGCTCCAGGCAAACTCTTCGCAAAACTAGTATTGAGGGAATTTAATCAATGGACAGAATGTAATGCTAAGCGTGACTGGCATCAAACGGGGTTTGTTGCAGGAATGGGGACTGGTATTAATTTACTAACCCTCCATGCAATTAAAGCACTTAGCCAATCACAGAAACAATCAGTTTACTTCGCGTTCGTTGATTTACATACGGCTTTTGATTCTGTTTCTCGTCCACTACTCATGGCAAAGCTTGTACGTGATAGTTGCCCACCAGCTCTTCTCGATATCATCCATGCATTTCATGGTGCAACCTCGATTCGAGTTAGACTCACTTTAGAGGGCTTGCTGTCAGCACCGATCAAGACAGCTAGAGGTTTGAAACAAGGTTGTCTACTAGCCGCTGCAATTTTTAATTACTTTATCCATGATTTAAGCAACACATTTTCGCAAATATCCTCTGATGCCCCCATGCTAAATGGCAAAAAAATAACAAATTTGAACTATGCTGACGACATAGTTCTTATTTCAAAAACTCCGAAGGGCCTCCAGAGCTTGATTGATGCCTTTAGTAAGTATCTACAGGAGAATCAACTCATTGTCAACACCAAAAAAACACAGATTGTAGTTTATCAAGCAAATCGCCTTCATAAATATAAGTTAAAGTGGGTAATAAATAATATTCCCCTAATGACTGTTTCAAACTATACCTACTTAGGCATTGATTTTGATGGGTCCATAACGCCATGTAGACAGGTTGAGCACCTCGAGGTTAAGCTGCGCACTGCCATCTCTCAAACAAAAATTATATTACATAAATTTGGTAAATTTACTATCAAACCGGCCATCACCTTTTGGACCATGAAAGCGATCCCTTGTATTTTATATGGCACTGAAACTCTTTTGAATTGTAAAAACCTGACTCTGATTCTAGATAGATGCCAAAGTAAATTTTGGCGGGGTGTGCTTGCTCTACCTAATTGTGTCCCAGGTTGTTGGTTGCGTTATGAACTTGGCCTTATTTCAATGCAGGTGGTTTATACGTGGCGTTGCTGTATGCTCCTGCGCAAATGTGTTCTGGCTCCGCCCAAAATATCCATCCTCTCGATAATTGCTGATTATATGTTAACAACTGACAAGCACTTTGTAAAACAATGGATTGATTTTTGTTTAACAGCCCTAGCGGATGCAAATGTCTCAATTGATCTATTGACTGCGAATCCAGAGAAGTCTAGAAACCTTATATTCCAACTTGATTGGCTTAAGACCCTCGAGAAATGCCAAAGGTATCGTCAACCATGCCGCTTTCGATTCTGGCCCAAACCAGTCAAAAGCCCTGAGTCTTATCTCTTGCAATCGCCATCAGCATTATTCCGAGGAGGCCTTCTAAGAGCCCGTTTTGATTTATGGCCGACCTACGAAGTTCTAGCAAGACGAAATTTGAGACCGCAAATGCTTACAATATGTAGATTCTGTAAGGATGCAACCACAACTGAGTCTCTCGAGCATCTAGTTTGTCATTGTGTCCAATTGGTAACCCTCAGATCACGGTGCTTTTCAAAAGTGATGAGCATCTTAGCAACTATCGACCCTGAAATGCTATGGTCGTTTTTATTGTGTTTTAACAATCACTCTGTTCAGATAGCTCTATTCAATTTTCTATCTGCGATGAATTGGGACATTGATAAATGAGGAAACTTACACTCTCAGGCAGCCTATATATGATACATGATACATGAGTAATGATTTATTGGTGAAACTTAGTTCTTATTGAATCATTTGATTGTAGTGGACTCAGAGCTCAATGCTCAAGCATAATTCGCCAGAAGTTTGTTGTTGTATGCTTTGGGCTTGGCCTTGGTCTTTTGGTATTTTATATCGCCATGACATCTAGGCTGCTTGGGTATATACAATATCAATGAATGTAACCAAATGAATTGTGTATTTATCTTTTTAAAGTATTCAATGTTGTATATTGAAAAGTTGTTTATAACAGCTAACTCAATTATAAAAAAAAAAAAAAAAGAAGTGCACCGAAAAAGGTAGTGGAACTGTGGTCTCAGCAGGAGAGAGAGTAGGCGTAAGCATAGTGCAACATGAGACAAGGTGTTGTGGACGGTGCATTGCAGTAGTCTAAGTGACTAGTAACTAAGGCTACTAATACAAATGTACACGTGCACAAGGACTTGAATGGGCAAATCCTCTACAGAGAATGGTGAATATGGTCGTAAGAAGTAGAGGAATGGTAAACAGAAAGAAATAAAAGTAGTGGAACACCGCTCCGGACCGTTCCCGCTCACTTCGATCCCTATCACCACGCATACCAGCTTGCTCCGCGGTAACATAGGATATGCTGTCTTTGCCTACTAATGGGGACCTGCTGAACATGCATGCAGGTGAGCGACATCGCACTATCGTGCCACGCAATGTTAACTTGCTAACCTAACAGCCCGTCCCTGCACACTGAGCAACCGCGTGATCAGAGCCTTATGTTCCAGTTACTTATGTAAAGTGTCTATTCCACACAAAGACAGTACCGTCCAGTCGCGGCCCTGACCACACTTTGCTAAGCTAATAGGTCTGCCCTGCATACGTTAGAGTGTGTGCTTTGCTAGAATTCTTGCTCCTTGCTGCCTAGTCGCACATGGATACCCATATCCCAATGTTAAATAGTGCGTGCTTTGTTAAAACTGTTACTCCGTGTTGCCTGGACGCATGCTACTGCCCGTAATTGCAAGTTAGGTGGCTGATATGCTTCAACTGTTGCTCTGCACCTCTTAATCGAACTGCCGTCCTGCCGCCCACATCACCTTATTCCTGAATCATACTTCAGATCTTATTCTCTGATTATACCAGACATATTGTCAGTATTGCTTGTAGTATCCCTTTAGCAGTAGTTCTTGACGACTCACTGAAGGATACAGAATTTTGCGCATAACACTATCTATGGTAGAAGCCTAGTAACTAAGGCTGCCCAGACAATCCATTCCTCAGTGCCATAGCCTTCACAAGTTAACCTCCTATCTATAGTATGCATGCCTTCAGCTGCCGCCTTTCCATACTGCCTGTCATATTGCTGCACGCATCACTATACTTCAGTTACTGTGGCATAACGGCAGAGTCCTCTTAGACAGAGCAGCAACACACAACGATGCAGACTCTGATCTCACTACCACTGCTGATCAAACCCACACAATTCTTGCCTCCTCCCTGCCTACGACCATCCAACCCACCAAATTCCTACCTGAACTTAAATCGGTTATCAAGCGTCATACTTCAGTTCATGTCACTGGGTTTGGCTCTGACTGCCTTCTAACCCCTACCCAATGGATCAAACATTTCACCTGCAAATCAGTACCCAACAAACCTTGCTCCACCAAAGATAGAAATGACAGGCTTGGCTCTAGACTTACTAGCTCCTACTCGCCTCAGTCCACCTGGCAATCAAATCCATGTCCTCTCACCACATACATTAACCCCACTCCCAAAACCAACTGCACCAAATCTAATAGAGTTAGTCAGAATAATCGCAGTCCCAATCCTTCCAGCACCGATATACCTCTTATCAAAGGGGCACTAATTAACGCAAGTTCTTTGGTAGCACATGCCATCGACATAGCTGGCCTAATCATCGCAGAGAAACTAGATTTCTTAGCAATAACCGAATCGTGGCTTCATGCAGCAGCAGGACCCTCCCTCTTACTCGCTCTACCTAACAATTATACGATCTTGAGAGCAGATAGAGAAGGATCCAGAGGTGGCAGCCTTGCCTTCATTGCTAAGACCAAAGAGTATCCACCTCGCCATCTGTCTTGTCATGCGATCTGCTCGCTGTCAAATTACCTATCACTAACTCACAAACCCTAACTGCTCATGTGATCTATAGACTGCCAGGCCCAATCGGTTCCTTTAAGGAAGACATCACTATCATCCTATCTGCCAATACTAAACCTACTTCGCAAATACTACTGTTAGGAGACTTCAACCTTGGTGTTAATGACCCTAACGACCAACATGTCTTGCATTGTCGAACTCGATTACGGTACTAGGCTTACGCAAAGAGTCTATCAGCCCACCCATGACAAAGGCAGAACTTAAGATTGGATCGCTGATCTTAACTGCGAGACATCAATTACTTCCATTGAACCACAAACCTGGACAGATCACTACCTATTTTCTTTTACTATACTAGCTGGCACACAGACTACCAGGCCTAACCTAATAGCTCCTCCACTCATCACCAGGAACAAAAGAAACATTACAGTGGACAAGCTACTTCCACTTGTGATCCCTGCCCTGAACCATACGCTGGCCTCCGCCGACGCAGCTACGCTAGTAGACGTATTTAATTCTACCATCATGCAACCATTAGACGCCATTGCCCCACTCAAACTGCGCATAGGAAAACCCAGAGCTCATCTGAACTCCACAACTCACAGCCCCAAAGGGCTGAAAAAAGAAAAATGGAAGGCATTTGTAAACACATCCCTTCAGAGGAGAATAAAATTAACTTGTTTAAAATCACAACAAAATACAAAAATGAAATAATTCTCATCAAACGTGAGGCCTACAATGACAGAATCTACAAAGCTAGCTCCAGTACCAAGGAACTTTTCACTATTCTAAAAAAAATGGAAGCCCCCACCTCCCCTGAAGACACATACACCAAGAATAAAACATGGTGCACAAACATCCACAATGCACTGGTCAACAAAACTGCACTCCTCCGAAGTAAAACTGCGGATAAAAAACTGCACCTTCAGAACACTGACTTGCATCTCAGCCACCAGGATCTCAAATCCAAATCCCAACAACGCTTCAAATTTGCCTAAGTTTCTACTCTTGAAGTAGAAAACATAATTTCCTCTCTCAAACCGTCAAAATGTCAGGGAGACATATGCCCGGCACAGATAATCAAAGAAGCAGCCAAAGACTTGGTGCCCTTTGTCACAAAACATATTAATGACACATTCTCAACTTGTAGTGACCCTACCAACCTAAAGGATGCACGGGTCTTAGCACTCCCAAAGGAAACGACCCTGGACCCTGCAATCCCCACAAACTACAGGCCAATCGCAACAGTCCCGTGTTTGCTCAAGATAATAGACAAAGCGGCCTACCTCCAGATCCAGGCGTACTTGGAAACTAACCATGTGACATTCTGGCTTTAGGCCACAACGCAAGACTGAAACGGCTCTAATAGATCTAATGATTCAGATTGACAAATTTAAAGACAACAGAAAACTTGCTCTCCTACTACTACTGGATATATCACCTGCTTTCGATCTGGTAGCCCATGAAGTTCTTTGCAAACATATGGCCACTCTAGGCGCACTTCTCCCAGGAAGACATAGAATGGCTTCAATCCTTCGTTAATAATAGGACTATTAAAGTCTTCTCTCCTACGGCTTCAGCAGACCCTATTTCTATAACATGCGGAGTTCCGCAAGGCTCTTGTGCTTCACCAACGATGTATAACGTCTTCACGAAACCTCTATTTGACGCCTGTGACAATGGGTGTCATCTACACTAATTATGCAGATGACACTCAGATCCCCATACCACTCACTGGAGACTATGCTACTGATTTGGCCCTAGTCAACATCATATATCTTATCATTCAGGCGTGGATGGCGTCCCATGGCTTATGCCTGAATGATGATAAAACGGAACTACTGATACTAGAAGCCCCATCTCACCTTAACAAACTCAGCAAGAAGTATTCGTCTCTCAACATCGATGGCAATGACATCAAAGTGGCAAAAGACGTAAAAACTCTAGTCTTTTACCTCGACTCAGCTCTTAATCTAGGCAAGCAAGTCAATGGCATTGCCTCTGCCACAGCATATACATGCAAGCTGATTTAAGCCTGCAAACCCTTCCTTTCTAGCGATAGCTGCATAACATTAACGTGTTACTGTAATGTCCTATACTTAGGAACCAACAACTACGTTATCAACAAACTTCAAATGCTTCAAAATAATGCTCTTAGAACAGCATTAAGCATTCCTAAGAGACAACACATCTCAGAGTCTAGACGAAATAACAACTGGATGTCGATTAAGGACAGAATTCTGTTTAAAACGGTCTCTCTTACCCACAAATGTCTTAATGACTCTGCCCTGCAATACCTATTGGAGAAAATTGTCAAAAAATCTTCTACACGCCGGATTAGGACTGCAAACTCATTTTGCCTCGTATTCCCGAGATTTAATTTGAAAAAAGCAGGGGGGAGCAGCTCCCAGTTATGGCTGCACAGCTCTGGAACTCCCTCCCCCCATCCCTCAGAGCAGATCAGTCCTTCGCCAGCTTTAGGAAAAACACAAAAAACTGGCTATCGGCTAAGGACCGATAATATGCCACAGGTGTCATCATTAAATGGTCACTCCATCACTGTGTCTCTTGTTATTAACGTTTTTGCACCCTCAGCTTGCATCATGCTGTATATTATCTACTGTATACGTTTTCTCATACATTATGCTCTTTGTTGTATACATTTGTACATAATGGCTGTAACTTTTCCTTGTGTAATTGAAATTCACTTGTAATGCACCCAGATACCCCCGGGTTTGGTGCGCTATATAAATCAATTAACAAACTAACTAGGTGCAATCTCCCTTAAACAAAACCAGGACACGTGGGTGGCAGCAGTGTAAGCTCCCTTAAACAAAACCAGGACACGTGGGTGACAGCAGTGCAAGCTCCCTTAAACAAAACCAGGACACGTGGGTAGCAGCAGTGCAAGCTCCCTTAAACAAAACCAGGACACGTGGGTAGCAGCAGTGCAAGCTCCCTTAAACAAAACCAGGACACGTGGGTAGCAGCAGTGTAAGCTCCCTTAAACAAAACCAGGACACGTGGGTAGCAGCAGTGCAAGCTCCCTTAAACACAAACAGGACACATGGGTAGCAGCAATGCAAGCACCCTTAAACATAAACAGGACACATGGGTAGCAGCAGTGCAAGCTCCCTTAAACACACACAGTACACTTGGGTAGCAGCAGTGAAAGCTCCCTTAAACACACACAGTACACTTGGGTAGCAGCAGCGAAAGCTCCCTTAAACACAAACAGAACACATGGGTAGCAGCAGTGCAAGCTCCCTTAAACATAAACAGGACACATGAGTAGCAGCAATGCAAGCACCCTTAAACATAAACAGGACACATGGGTAGCAGCAGTGCAAGCTCCCTTAAACACACGCAGTACACTTGGGTAGCATCAGTGCAAGCTCCCTTAAACATAAACAGGACACATGGGCAGCAGCAGTGCAAGCTCCCTTAAACATAAACAGGACACAAGGGTAGCAGCAGTGCAAGCTCCCTTAAACACACACCGTACACTTGGGTAGCAGCAGTGAAAGCTCCCTTAAACATAACAGGACACATGGGTAGCAGCAGTGCAAGCTCCCCTAAACACACACAGTACACTTGGGTAGCAGCAGTGCAATATCCCTTAAACACAAACAATACACTTGGATAGCAGTAGTGCAAGCTCCCTTAAACAAACACAGTACACTTGGGTAGCAGCAGTGCAAGCTCCCTTAAACACACGCAGTACACTTGGGTAGCAGCAGTGAAAGCTCCCTTAAACAAACACAGTACACTTGGGTAGCAGCAGTGCAAGCTCCCTTAAACAAACACAGTACACTTGGGTAGTAGCAGTGCAAGCTCCCTTAAACATAAACAGAACACATGGGCAGCAGCAGTGCAAGCTCCCTTAAACAAAACCAGGACACGTGGGTAGCAGCAGTGCAAGCTCCCTTAAACATGAACAGGGCACATGGGTAGCAGCAGTGCAAGCTCCCTTAAACATAAACAGGACACATGAGTAGCAGCAATGCAAGCACCCTTAAACATAAACAGGACACATGGGTAGCAGCAGTGCAAGCTCCCTTAAACACACGCAGTACACTTGGGTAGCATCAGTGCAAGCTCCCTTAAACATAAACAGGACACATGGGCAGCAGCAGTGCAAGCTCCCTTAAACATAAACAGGACACAAGGGTAGCAGCAGTGCAAGCTCCCTTAAACACACACCGTACACTTGGGTAGCAGCAGTGAAAGCTCCCTTAAACATAACAGGACACATGGGTAGCAGCAGTGCAAGCTCCCCTAAACACACACAGTACACTTGGGTAGCAGCAGTGCAATATCCCTTAAACACAAACAATACACTTGGATAGCAGTAGTGCAAGCTCCCTTAAACAAACACAGTACACTTGGGTAGCAGCAGTGCAAGCTCCCTTAAACACACGCAGTACACTTGGGTAGCAGCAGTGAAAGCTCCCTTAAACATAACAGGACACATGGGTAGCAGCAGTGCACGCTCCCTTAAACAAACACAGTACACTTGGGTAGCAGCAGTGCAATATCCCTTAAACACAAACAATACACTTGGATAGCAGTAGTGCAAGCTCCCTTAAACAAACACAGTACACTTGGGTAGCAGCAGTGCAAGCTCCCTTAAACAAACACAGTACACTTGGGTAGTAGCAGTGCAAGCTCCCTTAAACATAAACAGAACACATGGGCAGCAGCAGTGCAAGCTCCCTTAAACAAAACCAGGACACGTGGGTAGCAGCAGTGCAAGCTCCCTTAAACATGAACAGGGCACATGGGTAGCAGCAGTGCAAGCTCCCTTAAACACACACAGTACACTTGGATAGCAGCAGTGCAAGCTATCGCAAACGCAACAGGACACAGTGGTAGTAGGAGATCAAGCTCCTTCAACACACAGAGAAAACACGTGTAGAAGCAATTCAAGGTTCCCTTAAACACACACAGGTCACATGGATAAGAGCAGAGGAAACCCCCCCTTAATACACACAGGACATATGGGCAGCAGCAACCGTGCAATCTCCCTTAAACACAACGAGGACAAGTGAGCGGCAACAGTGGGAGCTCTCTCAAACACACAGAGGGCACATGGGTACCAGCAGTGCAAGCTCCCTTAGACACACACACAGGACACATGAGCAGCAACAAAGCAAGCACCCATTGGACTCATGGGTAGCAGCAATGAAAGCATCACTCCAAGAAATACGCAAAGTGCAAGTATCCCAAAAACACAGGGTGCAGACAGCACAGGCAGCAGTGCGAACATCCCTCAAACACAGAACAGGGACAGCACAAGCAGCAGTGCGAACATCCCTCAAACACAGGACAGGTACAGCACAGGCGGCAGTGCGAACATCCCTCAAACACAGGACAGGGACAGCACAGGAAGCAGAGCAAACATCCGTCATATACAGAGCAGGTAAAGTACATTGTAGGCATCACTCAAGCAGAGAACAGAGACAGCACGAGCTGCAATGCAAACATCATACAATCACAGAACAGGTGCAGTACAGGCAGCGGCAATGCAAACAGCACTTAAACACAGAACGGATATAATACGGGCAGCATTGCAAACATCCATCAAAAACACAAACTATAAAGGTCAAGCAGGCCCAGCAAACCTCAAGCACACACAACACACAGGTAGCTAGAATGCATGCAACCGTTGTAAACATACCACCCACAAACACAGAAATGATAAAGTCTTGGCAGCAGTAATTCCAGCATCCTTCAACCACAGGACAAACACAGCACCGACAGCAGCAGTGCCAGCATCCTTCAAACACAGGACAAACACAGCACCGACAGCAGCAGTACCAGCTTCCTTCACATAGAGGACAAACACAGCACTGACAGCAGCAGTACCAGCTTCCTTCAAACACAGGACAAACACAGCACCGACAGCAGCAGTACCAGCTTCCTTCAAACACAGGACAAACACAGCACCGACAGCAGCAGTGCCAGCTTCCTTCAAACACATGACAAATGCAGCAACGACAGCAGCAGTGCCAGCATCCTTCAAACACAGGACAAACAAAGCACCGACAGCAGCAGTGCCAGCATCCTTCAAACACAGGACAAACGCAGCACCGACAGCAGCAGTGCCAGCTTCCTTCAACACAGGACAAACGCAGCACCGACAGCAGCAGTGCCAGCTTCCTTCAAACACAGGACAAACGCAGCACCGACAGCAGCAGTGCCAGCTTCCTTCAAACACAGGACAAACGCAGCACCGACAGCAGCAGTGCCAGCATCCTTCAACCACAGGACAAACACAGCACCGACAGCAGCAGTGCCAGCATCCTTCAACCACAGGACAAACACAGCACCGACAGCAGCAGTGCCAGCATCCTTCAACCACAGGACAAACACAGCACCGACAGCAGCAGTGCCAGCATCCTTCAAACACAGGACAAACACAGCACCGAAGGACAAACACAGCACCGACAGCAGCAGTGCCAGCATCCTTCAACCACAGGACAAACACAGCACCGACAGCAGCAGTACCAGCTTCCTTCAAACACAGCACTGACAGTAGCAGTGCAAACATCACTCAAACACAGAAATGGTGCATCACAGGAAGCATTAGTGCACACTTCCATAGTAGGGAGATAAGCGCATGTCTGGCACTGTGCACACTCAGCAAATATGGCAAGTGTAACATCAGTGCAAATCCACTTGCACACACAGAGCAGATGCAGCGCAGGCACCACTTAAGTGCTAAGGGCGAATATTTTTGTCCTGAATTCCCATAAGAAATCACTGTGGACTCCACCCACTCTTCCTGTTAATTAAATGCCCTCTTCTGCTCATGGGTCCAAATCAAAGTGTCGCTGTCACAAATGTCTCTGGCTCACCACAATGTTGCAGAAGAATATCCCAGCATCAAAGAAAGGGTTGTGGGCAGTGCAGCGCAAATAGAGCACATGCTCTCTGTGAGAAATTCAACCATCTGCATGGTGGGCGTGGCCTCACCTGGGCTTTTTTTTTTAAAACAATGTTTAAGTATATGGATAATGGTATACCTGCCTCAGAAACATGTGAGGGGCTAATCCACACACATTTTCCTATGCTCACACCACAACAAACGCATGGACAAGTTTACTCCAGCCTGATCACAGCCTACAGGTGCAGTCTGCTCCTGTCATATTTAGTTGGAAAATGGCAGGAAAGGAAAGCACAATGCCATCCCAGTGAGGGGATGGGTGGCTTCCCCCTGCCATGGTCAGCCTGATTAACTGACAAGGGCTTCATGGAACTGCCATGCTCCTTTGTTAGCCCTGCAGTTGGTGGCAGCGATTAATATTACAAAATAGGATACTTCAAACAGGCCCCTATGGGCCCTCACTGTAGAAGATAACAAAGGAGACAGGAAACCCAACAAACCTTTCATATGTAACTATGCCAACCTGAAGCCAGCTTCCACCTCCCAGTATCAATGACAGTGAACTGACACTTCAAAAACCTATTGTTGCAGTAGACAACCCCCTCTAGCGGGCCCCATTCATAAGATACAAGAATGTGATTTACATAAGCCAGAGAGTCTGGTCTCTCAGCATCTTCATGGGAGATCTGCTGCTTTAAAAAGGACCATAGAGATATTTTGATCACAGCAGACAAGAAGGTGGGTGGGAGCGAGTATCACATGGGAGAGAGCCCATAACTCTTTCTGTTGAGAGAAGGGTTCAGCCATATTGGTTCTGGGACACCCCTTGTTCATGTAGGACCCCCCTACCTTTTCCTGTTGCAAGGCACTCTGGCTATGACCTCACAGATACAGAATATTGTTGGTAGGGACCCCAGTGTTGGTTCACTTTGGTAGGCTGAGCCTACAGCAATCACTGTGGCCCATTTGGCTTTAAGAGAGGATCGGAGCCCCTCCTTCAGGCAGATCATCAGAAGACTTCACTTGAAACACGAAGATGAACTCATCCTTGGACCCTGGCTGAAGGTACAGTCTGCCTTACAGCTCCCACCAGTGAAGGAAGGACAGGACATCCAAAGAGGGAAGCAAGATCACTTGCATTAACTTATCCTAGGGAACAGAGGGAGTAAAGAACTCAGAACTGGCTCCCAGCCAGCACACAGCGTACCCTGCTCGGCCCTGCAGCAAGTTCCCTGGACAGGGAGTGCCAGAAGGTCTCTGAACCCGAATACAAGGACAAGTCAGATATCTGCAACACACGTCCTGGCTCTGGGACGTTGCCATAAAGAACAACTGAAGCTCATTGAAGAGGCACGGAGAAGTGCAACGACAAGCACCTGCCGCTGTCTGCCTTAAAGGACATTCTCGAGCCAGTCAAATTCCTCGATCCACAACCGCCTACAACTCTGACCTCCATCAAGGCTCGAGCTACCGTCGTCAAGACGCAGTCACTGAAGGAACCAGAGAAGTCTCAACCAGTGCTTCAGAACCACCGATCAGCAATGAGACAATGATTCCTGATCCCGAGTTGCTGTGACGGCCCCCCTGCAGCTTGGCTCACCGACCGCCTTGCCACCAGATACCCACTGCTGACTCCTGTCTCGGCTGCTGTCACTGAATCCTGAAAAGCACCCTGAAGCCGAATCTATGCTGTTGAGCACGAAGATCAACTACAGCAAGTGGCACATTGTGGTTCTGTCCCCTCCAAGAAGGCCCCTAGGGACATGTTAAGACCCTTTCTCCATTTTGTTGAATCTAAGAAACTATGTAAAAAAAAAACGATTGTGGTTATTACCCAAACCAACTACCCTCCTGTCAGTATCCAGAGTGAATCCCTTTTTCTTCTTTGAAATTGTCTGTTCACTGCATTTATTTATAGGACGGGTTGTATTTGGTAGTGTGCTAGAACTGTCTGTTGTGATCATAATAAAGTAGATATTTTTATACAACCTTGACTGGACACTCCTTTTATCATTGGGTAATGATTGTATTTTCACCTTGTTGCCACTAACCAATGATCCACAACCTTTCAAAGATAAGCCTGCCATTCCATCCGCGTTACCAAGATTGGACAAGGAGGTTTATAATTTGCTTGTGTTTGCTATCTGTTCAGATCCCTTTTGGTGTACTAGAGGTGTGGGGCTGCTTGATGGTTTAGAAACCGATATTCATCCCTGGACCACTGGTGCCCCGGAAGTTGATTCATCAGAGCACTGGTGCCCCAGAAGTTGATTCATCACTGCACTGGTGACCCGGAAGTTGATTCATCACACTCTCGTACTGCTCTACTTGCACACATGTCATTAGCTTGAGCATGCTAAAGGGAGTAATTAGCGGTGAAGCGATGACACATGTCACGCATGTGTGCCGTTGCTGTGCACATGCATAGCACATTTATTTGCACAGAGATGCGGTCTGTGCAGGCCTTGGAACTCATGCATGCAGGCTATATTGCAGCAGCAGGGAATTCATGTTTGCAGCCAACGCAGTGCAAGAGCTGGCTTTCTGTGTGCGTGCCGCGGAGCACATTTGCATAATGCCGCTCGGGCTATTGCGAGATACAAAGTGGATTGTTCAGTCTATTCGATGAGAAGTGATTCCCACCGTTTGTACACATCAGTGGAAAGTATGCAATGAGTTTAGCCTCTCCACCTGAGGCCTCAGCGACAGAGACTTAGCGGGAGCAGCAGAACCGTTCCCGCGCCTCTTATTATCATTCTGCACAATGCCAGGCCTGCACGATATGCATTAGGGAAGCTTGCGCATGCTTGCACCACCAGTACTGCTGCCTCCATTCTATCTGGTGTGAGTGTGTGTATGTGTACATTTTCACTGTTGTCACACTTGTCATACTTTCTGGGTGTGCACAGTGCCAGAAATGCGCTAATCTTTGTCTTTTAGAAGCTTGCTCTAATGCTGCTTTTGCTGCACTTGTTCTGTGTGTGTGAGTGGATTTGCACTGCTGTTGCACATGTCATATTTGCTGAGTGTGCACAGTGTCAGGCATGCACTTATCTCTTTCTTATAGAAACTCGCAATAATGCTGCTTTTGCTGCACTTGTTCTGTGTGTGTGAGTGGATTTGCACTTCTATTGCACTTGTCATATTTGCTGAGTGTACAGAGTGGCAGACAATATCTCTCTATTACTGAAGCTTGCACTAAGGTTTCCAAGCCTGTCTATAACATGGCCATTACCAAAATGTGACACTATTGGCCTGATTCACAAGAACACTTTTGAATGAGAAAACCCCATTGAAAAAGGCTTTGTAAATCAGGCCCTGCATGTATTAGGGAGCAGAAGGAGTGTCTGAAGAAGCACCCCCTTTCTCCAGCTTCCAAAGCTCTTACCTATGCCAGTGAGCCCAAGAACTAACACCAACCCCTCCCGGTAACTTGCGCGCGCAACCACCAGCACCACCGCTCGCTACGGGCCATGTGCGTGTTCTCCTCCAGGAACCCACGCCCTGAAGGCACCTAGATACCGACTCGACACATTACACGTCCCCGTGAGAGGGATGAAAGTGATGGAGATGTTTAAATATCAGCAGCAGATTTAGAAAGGCGTTTGGCCGGGGGCAGAAACACGGGAAAGGTCCTTTGATAATGCGAGCCTCAGATCTGGGAGACGAATGTATTGGCGTGCAAAGTCTCATCCCAAAAGAAGAATCGCAACAACGTTTGACTCATCAGTCCAACATCAAGGCAGCCTGTGGCTTTCGATCCCAAGTCGAGTGCCTCACAACCGAGTCTGAAAACATGTGCAGGCGATGTTCCAATAAGAGTTCACTATAGAGGTAGTGACGCAGTCATCACGGGAAAGGAGCCGCGCGTTCCCTTCCCTTGCTGTCTGTAATGCTTGCCTCCGCTATGCAAAGGCGTAGCCAGGATTGTTTAACAAATCGGGCCTGAAGTGAAGGTAGTTGGGCCACCACCGCAGGGACATTCACATCTATGAAAGCCCACACAGCACTGTTGAGTGGGCATTTACAGTTTTGGGCTGGGCCTTGCCCGTGCAGGCCCTACCCTGTCTACGCATCTGCCGCTATGCAGCGTGATTTTCTATCTAGTCGGCTCTTAGGCTCGGAAGCCCCCGGCACTGGACACAAGTTACACACTTTTTTATTTATCAACCCTTTTCCTCCCAAGGAAAGCTGAACACAATGAATTCACTTGTTTTTCACAAATCTATTGGAAAGGAAACTTTCTAGCCTAATAGTGAAAATAAGGGCATGCAGCATTATGCAGTAGTGCATGCATGCAGCTGGGGAAATGTCTTTTCTTTAGCGTGCCTTCCCTGTGCAGTGCAGTCCTCTCTATTCGACATGGAACATCGCCAAGCTTTCTATGCATTAGTGAACCTCATCTTATTTTACTTTGTGCTTATGTAGAGGAGCAGATGTGCACGTCACTGATAGACTCCGCCCCCTCACTTCCGTCAAATTGGAACAGCAGTAGAAAAGCCCTATGTGTGACACCAGGTATTGTCTCAATGCTGCATCGATGGTATGGGAGACGATATGCACTCAGACAACCGTATCAAAGGTACCCTCAAACTGAAAGGGTAGTGGGAGATTTGCAGGCACTACTAAGCTTTGAAGGGCTGTAAAGGAAATCAAACAGCTGCAGAGTGACGTCATGGAGGACAGTCACAAGGACGCACTGAAACGATATGCAAATACTTAAAGAAAAAAGAAGTGACTGAAGTAACAAGAGAAGCATGTAATTGAATACGAAAATGTCATACGCACCAAAGAAAGTGAGAAGAGATGAAGTGAATGTACATACGCAGAAACGCAATAGAAGCTTGCTGCCGAAGAAAATGTAACACAACTAAAGAAGTCATGAGAAAAAGATGGAAGCCAGACTTGTGTTGAAACCAAGCAAGCTACCCCAGAGAGAGACCAGGGCTGCAGAGTCCGGAGACGCTGGAAAAACAGCTTTGAGTGAGGAATAAAGAGGAGTCTATTGGCCTGAAATCGAGGATGCCACATCAAGGAGTAACTGCAAGGCACAAAGGGAGTCAAGAGGATACACCATGTACGTAAGACATATTTCTCTTAGATTAAGCAAACAAGAAAACATCTGCAATTGCCAAGTACTGGACAGTCGAGGATGCAGAAAGCATATGTGAGGTACAGCAACCAAGTCTCTAGAGGCCAAGTGGAGTAATGACACCCAGCTTGAGTTAAATAGCACTAAATAAAAGGTCGAAATGGACAAAAGTGTGGTCTCCTCACACGTGATCCAGAAGTCGAAAACAAGGGCTATTCATTAAGCTCCAGACGACGATAATGGTGGACCTATACTTCCTTTAAAGTCCCAGAGCAGAGAACAGGCCGGAAGGTCAAGTACAAAGAAGAAGCCTTTGCTTAGGGCCTGGCCAATGAGAGATGATGGACTAATTGGGCGAGTGGGTAGTCGTTTGACATAGTTTCCTGCACCTGAGTTTAATTTTACTTACATGCTGCTAACGCGCCAAAGGTCCAAGGTTGGGAAAGAACGTCAGCCAATCATAGGGGTCTATGTAGCAACATACTATACAATGTTGCAAGGCCATTCCGTTGTTGTTATCCTGCTATAATCCCTCCTTTACGTATTTAGATATGGTTCAAGGTGTGCCTTCTAGATAAGGGGAATCAGTAATGCTACTAATGCTCATATGACATAGGGTACATATGTTCCCTGAACCAATCCCTCCCTTCAATACGTTTTTCAGTTTGCCACATAGGATGACATCATAGTCAAATCATTGAGGCATAAAACCTTTGTATAATATGATTGTTTATGTGGTGCGTGGAATACCTTTTGTTGTGCGCCAGGTTTCCCTGATTTATTTGAGCTGACAATAAAGAAGTACTTTGCCATATTCTTTGGGTCTGTCTGGTTATTTGGGTCTGTGATCATTATTGGCAATTCCATTGAGCACATGAGACACTCCAAGGTGCTACTGCACACTTATAATTAAGCTTTTTGAACACAGAACAAGGCTGGACCGGCGTTAGAGTCTCTGAAGACTAAGTTAAAGGCCTGAGCACAGCAAGGACATTTAACAAGATTTATGGACCCATAAGAAGTGACACAGCTCAAGTGTGGGGTCTAGAAAGCTATTGGGGTCCATGTCACCTTTGATGGTATACAGTATATACAAATATGTAAAAGTTGCTAGAACATAAATCCGCCTGGGCGTAGTCAGGGAATTGGTTGCAGGTGCCTGCTGCAGTGCCCGTAATCGTGCAATGTAGCGATATGAACAATGTTGTGCTATACGAACCAATCTGCACCTTATTCTGTTTCCAAAAGCGGCAGATTGTCCAGTCGCAACGCTCGTTGAACACTCCAACAGTGTACGTATGGTGAACATTACAAAAATGTTTTTTTAGAAGCGATGCTCTGCATTATCCAAGGGGTTATATATTTACCATCTACCTCCAGGTTTGGTGCGCGATACAAATATTAAACAAATACAAATACAAAAAAATACCAAACACTTTAAGCCACAATCCAGACAGCAGAAAAGGCAAAGAACCCAAAACATCGAATTAACATGAACATAAACCTCAGAAGGGTGCAAGGATGCGGCTCTTTTACAGCCATGATAAAACTTGGACATCTATATACAAAAAAATAAATAGAAAAATAGAACGCTTAATAACATAAAGAACATGATGTGTGCCAGAACTATACCTGGTTCTCACTCAACACACACATACATCTGATTTTGTGATTGACCCATTTCACTCCCTTTTCTAAACTCCATCAACATTTGAAATATGTCAATACCCGATGCCTTCTGCTAACTGCTCCAAGCACGAATAGAGTGCACACACTTATCAACCCCACACAGTCTGGGGCATACAAGTGTCCCCCACCACCCCTCAGGCGTACCCGGTAGATGTCAAAGATGGGGCCCAAGTGGACACCAGTTTTGCTGGGATAAATGAATACAGAATATTGACTTTAAACCATGTACAATAGAGCGAGTCCTCTTCATCGGTGACTGCCGACTGCCGGGAGCTTCTCTGCCACATCAAAGCTCCACGAGGATTCTAGGTTCCAGTTCAGATTAAGAGGGGACCTGAATCATTTCAATAGTTTGGCTACTGGACTTAAAATGACCGAAAGGGTGTATTTTGTGACAGGTATCACAGGGAACTAACTTAAGGATTGAAACGTTGTTCTGCACAATCCCACCATTATCAAGGTTTGCTCACAACGAGGCAACTGCGAACATCTTCAGTTTGTCGGAAATTTGGATTTTGGGGAGAATACAAATTCAAATATGTTTGAATTCCAAGAGTGTTAAATAGTGTTTGGCGACTTTTAAAATAGCTGCAGGAAATGTGAAGTCATGATCCACAAACGCAGCCCTTCTCGGTTCTGTACTAGGCTTTGCATGTGTTTCTCGCCATATGTAGGGAACTGCAGCGCTTCTTTTGGAATCAGATGCTGAGTTCCTCCATCTGATCACACACGTATACTTGTTAAATTAAAGGATACCTCTTATATCAAGTTACCATTAACTCTCTTTTTATCTTATTGTATTGAAATGAAATTGATTATAATGAACTTTCTTTTTTTGTTAATGAACTTTTGGTTTTATGTATGAATTTGATGTATGAATTTTAAGATTGTATTGAAAGGTTGACATTTTTCAGCCATAACGATGAATAAAAAAAACGTATTTCCCTTACCATTTTCAATTGAAGATATTAAATGTTTAAAGATAAGGCAATTTCCTCTTCCACTGATGTGTTTGTGGGATCATTAGTTGGCAAAATATGAACCGAAGAGGGAAGGCATTCCCGGTAGAGTAATGCCCCGGGGCCATTCACTCGAGGGCTTTAACAAAGCACAGCGGCACTACCTTACAGGTAATGCGCGCCCTCTGAGGGTTATATTGCCATTGGTACTTGGGTACGTCATACTTTGGTAATAAGCCACATTTTTCTCGAGTTGAGAAATGGTGCTGCACCCCCTTCTCGTGCATGAGGGGAAAAGCACCTGACACGTAGGGCCTGATTCATACAGCGTCTCCCAATGGGATTGCGCCTATTAAAATGCTTCTGTGAATCAGGCCCCGAGGCACAATAAAGGCCTCATGGTCACAGAAACATTGCTTTAAGGCCCTGGAAAGGTAATCACCACTTTAGGATAGATGTCCGGCATCAGTAATGTCAGACCTCGCCACTTCACAACAATAGATGTTTGGTAATCAGTAATGTCAGACCTCACTACTTCACAACAATAGATGTTTGGTAATCAGTAATGTCAGACCTCATTACTTCACAACAATAGATGTTTGGTAATCAGTAATGTCAGACCTCACTATTTCACAACAAAAGATGTTTGGTAATCAGTAATGTCAGACCTCACCACTTCACAACAATGGATGTCCGGCATCAGTAATGTCAGACCTCACTACTTCACAACAATAGATGTTTGGTAATCAGTAATGTCAGACCTCGCCACTTCACAACAATAGATGTCCGGCATCAGTAATGTCAGACCTAACCACTTCACAATAGATGTTTGGTAATCAGTAATGTCAGACCTCACCACTTCACAATAGATGTTTGGTAATCAGTAATGTCAGACCTCACTGCTTCACAAAAATAGATGTTTGGTAATCAGTAATGTCAGACCTCACTACTTCACAACAATAGATGTTTGGTAATCAGTAATGTCAGACCTCACTACTTCACAACAATAGATGTCCGGCATCAGTAATGTCAGACCTCACCACTTCACAATAGATGTTTGGTAATCAGTAATGTCAGACCTCACTACTTCGCAACAATAGATGTTTGGTAATCAGTAATGTCAGACCTCACTACTTCACAACAATAGATGTCTGGCATCAGTAATGTCAGACCTCACCACTTCACAATAGATGTTTGGTAATCACTAATGTCAGACCTCACTACTTCACAACAATAGATGTTTGGTAATCTGTAATGTCAGACCTCACTACTTCACAACAATAGATGTTTGTTAATCAGTAATGTCAGACCTCACTACTTCACAACATCAGTAATGTCAGACCTCACTACTTCACAACAATAGATGTTTGGTAATCAGTAATGTCAGACCTCACCACTTCACAACAATATATGTTTGGTAATCAGTAATGTCAGACCTCACCACTTCACAACAATAGATGTTTGGTAATCAGTAATGTCAGACCTCACCACTTCACAACAATAGATGTTTGGTAATCAGTAATGTCAGACCTCACCACTTCACAACAATAGATGTTTAGTAATCAGTAATGTCAGACCTCACCACTTCACAGCAATAGATGTTTGGTAATCAGTAATGTCAGACCTCACCACTTCACAACAATAGATGTTTGGTAATCAGTAATGTCAGACCTCACTACTTCACAACAATAGATGTTTGGTAATCAGTAATGTCATGTCAGACCTCACCACTTCACAACAATAGATTTTTGGTAATCAGTAATGTCAGACCTCACTACTTCACAACAATAGATGTTTGGTAATCAGTAATGTCAGACCTCACTACTTCACAACAATAGATGTTTGGTAATCAGTAATGTCAGACCTCACTACTTCACAACAATAGATGTTTGGCAATCAGTAATGTCAGACCTCACTACTTCACAACAATAGATGTTTGGTAATCAGTAATGTCAGACCTCACTACTTCACAACATAAGGTGTTTGGTAATCAGTAATGTCAGACCTCACTACTTCACAACAATAAATGTTTGGTAATCAGTAATGTCAGACCTCACTACTTCACAACAATAGATGTTTGGTAATCAGTAATGTCATTTCAGACCTCGCCACTTCACAACAATAGATGTTTGGTAATCAGTAATGTCAGACCTCGCCACTTCACAACAATAGATGTTTGGTAATCAGTAATGTCAGACCTCACTACTTCACAACAATAGATGTTTGGTAATCAGTAATGTCAGACCTCACTGCTTCACAACAATAGATGTTTGGTAATCAGTAATGTCAGACCTCATTACTTCACAACAATAGATATTTGGTAATCAGTAATGTCAGACCTCACTACTTCACAACAATAGATGTTTGGTAATCGGTAATGTCATGTCAGACCTCACCACTTCACAACAATAGATGTTTGGTAATCAGTAATGTCAGACCTCACTACTTCACAACAATAGATGTTTGGTAATCAGTAATGGCATGCCAGACCTCGCCACTTCACAACAATAGATGTTTGGTAATCAGTAATGTCAGACTTCGCCACTTCACAACAATAGATGTTTGGTAATCAGTAATGTCAGACCTCACTACTTCACAACAATAGATGTTTGGTAATCAGTAATGTCATGTCAGACCTCGCCACTTCACAACAATAGATGTTTGGTATTCAGTAATGTCAGTTCTCACTACTTCACAAATATAGATGTTTGGTAATCAGTAATGTCATGTCAGACCTCGCCACTTCACAACAATAGATGTTTGGTAATCAGTAATGTCATGTCAGACCTCGCCACTTCACAACAATAGATGTTTGGTAATCAGTAATGTCAGACCTCGCCACTTCACAACAATAGATGTTTGGTAATCAGTCATGTCAGACCTCACTTCTTCACAACAATAGATGTTTGGTAATCAGTAATGTCATGTCAGACCTCGCCACTTCACAACAATAGATGTTTGGTAATCAGTAATGTCATGTCAGACCTCGCCACTTCACAACAATAGATGTTTGGCAATCAGTAATGTCAGACCTCACTGCTTCAAAAAATAGATGTTTGGTAATCAGTAATATCAGACCTCACTACTTCACAACAATAGATGTTTGGTAATCAGTAATGTCAGACCTCACTACTTCACAACAATAGTAGTCCGGCATCAGTAATGTCAGACCTCACCACTTCACAATAGATGTTTGGTAATCAGTAATGTCAGACCTCACTACTTCGCAACAATAGATGTTTGGTAATCAGTAATGTCAGACCTCACTACTTCACAACAATAGATGTCCGGCATCAGTAATGTCAGACCTCACCACTTCACAATAGATGTTTGGTAATCACTAATGTCAGACCTCACTACTTCACAACAATAGATGTTTGGTAATCTGTAATGTCAGACCTCACTACTTCACAACAATAGATGTTTGTTAATCAGTAATGTCAGACCTCACTACTTCACAACATCAGTAATGTCAGACCTCACTACTTCACAACAATAGATGTTTGGTAATCAGTAATGTCAGACCTCACCACTTTTCAACAATAGATGTTTGGTAATCAGTAATGTCAGACCTCACCACTTCACAACAATAGATGTTTGGTAATCAGTAATGTCAGACCTCACCACTTCACAACAATAGATGTTTGGTAATCAGTAATGTCAGACCTCACCACTTCACAACAATAGATGTTTGGTAATCAGTAATGTCAGACCTAACCACTTCACAGCAATAGATGTTTGGTAATCAGTAATGTCAGACCTCACTACTTCACAACAATAGATGTTTGGTAATCAGTAATGTCATGTCAGACCTCACCACTTCACAACAATAGATTTTTGGTAATCAGTAATGTCAGACCTCACTACTTCACAACAATAGATGTTTGGTAATCAGTAATGTCAGACCTCACTACTTCACAACAATAGATGTTTGGTAATCAGTAATGTCAGACCTCACTACTTCACAACAATAGATGTTTGGCAATCAGTAATGTCAGACCTCACTACTTCACAACAATAGATGTTTGGTAATCAGTAATGTCAGACCTCACTACTTCACAACATAAGGTGTTTGGTAATCAGTAATGTCAGACCTCACTACTTCACAACAATAAATGTTTGGTAATCAGTAATGTCAGACCTCACTACTTCACAACAATAGATGTTTGGTAATCAGTAATGTCATTTCAGACCTCGCCACTTCACAACAATAGATGTTTGGTAATCAGTAATGTCAGACCTCACTACTTCACAACAATAGATGTTTGGTAATCAGTAATGTCATGTCAGACCTCACCACTTCACAACAATAGATTTGTGGTAATCAGTAAAGTCAGACCTCACTACTTCACAACAATAGATGTTTGGTAATCAGTAATGTCAGACCTCACTACTTCACAACAATAGATGTTTGGTAATCAGTAATGTCAGACCTCACTACTTCACAACAATAGATGTTTGGCAATCAGTAATGTCAGACCTCACTACTTCACAACAATAGATGTTTGGTAATCAGTAATGTCAGACCTCACTACTTCACAACATAAGGTGTTTGGTAATCAGTAATGTCAGACCTCACTACTTCACAACAATAGATGTTTGGTAATCAGTAATGTCAGACCTCACTACTTCACAACATAAGGTGTTTGGTAATCAGTAATGTCAGACCTCACTACTTCACAACAATAGATGTTTGGTAATCAGTAATGTCAGACCTCGCCACTTCACAACAATAGATGTTTGGTAATTAGTAATGTCAGACCTCACTACTTCACAGCAATAGATGTTTGGTAATCAGTAATGTTATGTCAGACCTCGCCACTTCACAACAATAGATGTTTGGTAATCAGTAATGTCATGTCAGACCTCGCAACTTCACAACAATAGATGTTTGGCAATCAGTAATGTCAGACCTCACTACTTCACAACAATAGATGTTTGGTAATCAGTAATGTCAGACCTCACTACTTCACAACAATAGATATTTGGTAATCAGTAATGTCAGACCTCACTACTTCACAACAATAGATGTTTGGTAATCAGTAATGTCGGACCTCACTACTTCACAACAATAGATGTTTGGTAATCAGTAATGTCAGACCTCACTACTTCACAACAATAGATGTTTGGTAATCAGTAATGTCATGTCAGACCTCACCACTTAACAACAATAGATGTTTGGTAATCAGTAATGTCAGACCTCACTACTTCACAACAATAGATATTTGGTAATCAGTAATGTCATGTCAGACCTCGCCACTTCACAACAATAGATGTTTGGTAATCAGTAATGTCAGAACTCACTACTTCACAACAATAGATGTTTGGTAATCAGTAATGTCAGACCTCACTACTTCACAACAATAGATGTTTGGCAATCAGTAATGTCAGACCTCACTACTTCACAACAATAGATGTTTGGTAATCAGTAATGTCAGACCTCACTACTTCACAACATAAGGTGTTTGGTAATCAGTAATGTCAGACCTCACTACTTCACAACAATAAATGTTTGGTAATCAGTAATGTCAGACCTCACTACTTCACAACAATAGATGTTTGGTAATCAGTAATGTCATTTCAGACCTCGCCACTTCACAACAATAGATGTTTGGTAATCAGTAATGTCAGACCTCACTACTTCACAACAATAGATGTTTGGTAATCAGTAATGTCATGTCAGACCTCACCACTTCACAACAATAGATTTGTGGTAATCAGTAAAGTCAGACCTCACTACTTCACAACAATAGATGTTTGGTAATCAGTAATGTCAGACCTCACTACTTCACAACAATAGATGTTTGGTAATCAGTAATGTCAGACCTCACTACTTCACAACAATAGATGTTTGGCAATCAGTAATGTCAGACCTCACTACTTCACAACAATAGATGTTTGGTAATCAGTAATGTCAGACCTCACTACTTCACAACATAAGGTGTTTGGTAATCAGTAATGTCAGACCTCACTACTTCACAACAATAGATGTTTGGTAATCAGTAATGTCAGACCTCACTACTTCACAACATAAGGTGTTTGGTAATCAGTAATGTCAGGCCTCACTACTTCACAACAATAGATGTTTGGTAATCAGTAATGTCAGACCTCGCCACTTCACAACAATAGATGTTTGGTAATTAGTAATGTCAGACCTCACTACTTCACAGCAATAGATGTTTGGTAATCAGTAATGTTATGTCAGACCTCGCCACTTCACAACAATAGATGTTTGGTAATCAGTAATGTCATGTCAGACCTCGCAACTTCACAACAATAGATGTTTGGCAATCAGTAATGTCAGACCTCACTACTTCACAACAATAGATGTTTGGTAATCAGTAATGTCAGACCTCACTACTTCACAACAATAGATATTTGGTAATCAGTAATGTCAGACCTCACTACTTCACAACAATAGATGTTTGGTAATCAGTAATGTCGGACCTCACTACTTCACAACAATAGATGTTTGGTAATCAGTAATGTCAGACCTCACTACTTCACAACAATAGATGTTTGGTAATCAGTAATGTCATGTCAGACCTCACCACTTAACAACAATAGATGTTTGGTAATCAGTAATGTCAGACCTCACTACTTCACAACAATAGATATTTGGTAATCAGTAATGTCATGTCAGACCTCGCCACTTCACAACAATAGATGTTTGGTAATCAGTAATGTCAGAACTCACTACTTCACAACAATAGATGTTTGGTAATCAGTAATGTCATGTCAGACCTCACCACTTCACAACAATAGATGTTTGGTAATCAGTAATGTCAGACCTCACTACTTCACAACAATAGATATTTGGTAATCAGTAATGTCATGTCAGACCTTGCCACTTCACAACAATAGATGTTTGGTAATCAGTAATGTCAGACCTCGCCAGTTCACAACAATAGATGTTTGGTAATCAGTAATGTCAGACCTCACTTCTTCACAACAATAGATGTTTGGTAATCAGTAATGTCATGTCAGACCTCGCAACTTCACAAGAATAGATGTTTGGTAATCAGTAATGTCATGTCAGACCTCGCCACTTCACAACAATAGATGTTTGGCAATCAGTAATGTCAGACCTCACTACTTCACAACAATAGATGTTTGGTAATCAGTAATGTCAGACCTCACTACTTCACAACAATAGATGTTTGGTAATCAGTAATGTCAGACCTCACTACTTCACAACAATAGATGTTTGGTAATCTGTAATGTCAGACCTCAGTACTTCACAACAATAGATGTTTGGTAATCAGTAATGTCAGACCTCACTGCTTCACAACAATAGATGTTTGGTAATCAGCAATGTCAGACCTCACTACTTCACAACAATAGATATTATGTAATCAGTAATGTCAGACCTCACTACTTCACAACAATAGATGTTTGGTAATCAGTGATGTCAGACCTCACTACTTCACAACAATAGATGTTTTGTAATCAGTAATGTCATGTCAGACCTTGCCACTTCACAACAATAGATGTTTGGTAATCAGTAATGTCAGACCTCACTGCTTCACAACAATAGATGTTTGGTAATCAGTAATGTCATTTCAGACCTCGCCACTTCACAACAATAGATGTTTGGTAATCAGTAATGTCAGACCTCGCCACTTCACAACAATAGATGTTTGGTAATCAGTAATGTCAGACCTCACTACTTCACAACAATAGATGTTTGGTAATCAGTAATGTCAGACCTCACTGCTTCACAACAATAGATGTTTGGTAATCAGTAATGTCAGACCTCACTACTTCACAACAATAGATATTTGGTAATCAGTAATGTCAGACCTCACTACTTCACAACAATAGATGTTTGGTAATCGGTAATGTCATGTCAGACCTCGCCACTTCACAACAATAGATGTTTGGTAATCAGTAATGTCAGACCTCACTACTTCACAACAATAGATGTTTGGTAATCAGTAATGGCATGCCAGACCTCGCCACTTCACAACAATAGATGTTTGGTAATCAGTAATGTCAGACTTTGCCACTACACAACAATAGATGTTTGGTAATCAGTAATGTCAGACCTCACTACTTCACAACAATAGATGTTTGGTAATCAGTAATGTCATGTCAGACCTCGCCACTTCACAACAATAGATGTTTGGTATTCAGTAATGTCAGTTCTCACTACTTCACAACAATAGATGTTTGGTAATCAGTAATGTCATGTCAGACCTCGCCACTTCACAACAATAGATGTTTGGTAATCAGTAATGTCATGTCAGACCTCGCCACTTCACAACAATAGATGTTTGGTAATCAGTAATGTCAGACCTCACTACTTCACAACAATAAATGTTTGGTAATCAGTAATGTCATGTCAGACCTCGCCACTTCACAACAATAGATGTTTGGTAATCAGTAATGTCAGACCTCACTACTTCACAACAATAGATGTTTGGTAATCAGTAATGTCATGTCAGACCTCGCCACTTCACAACAATAGATGTTTAGTAATCAGTAATGTCAGACCTCGCCACTTCACAACAATAGATGTTTGGTAATCAGTCATGTCAGACCTCACTTCTTCACAACAATAGATGTTTGGTAATCAGTAATGTCATGTCAGACCTCGCCACTTCACAACAATAGATGTTTGGTAATCAGTAATGTCATGTCAGACCTCGCCACTTCACAACAATAGATGTTTGGCAATCAGTAATGTCAGACCTCACTACTTCATCACAATAGATGTTTGGTAATCAGTAATGTCAGACCTCACTACTTCATAACAATAGATGTTTGGTAATCAGTAATGTCAGACCTCACTACTTCACAACAATAGATGTTTGGTAATCAGTAATGTCAGACCTCACTGCTTCCCAACAATAGATGTTTGGTAATCAGTAATGTCAGACCTCACTACTTCACAACAATAGATATTTGGTAATCAGTAATGTCAGACCTCACTACTTCACAACAATAGATGCTTGGTAATCAGTGATGTCAGACCTCACTACTTCACAACAATAGATGTTTTGTAATCAGTAATGTCATGTCAGACCTCGCCACTTCACAACAATAGATGTTTGGTAATCAGTAATGTCAGACCTCACTACTTCACAACAATAGATGTTTGGTAATCAGTAATGTCATTTCAGACCTCGCCACTTCACAACAATAGATGTTTGGTAATCAGTAATGTCAGACCTCGCCACTTCACAACAATAGATGTTTGGTAATCAGTAATGTCAGACCTCACTACTTCACAACAATAGATGTTTGGTAATCAGTAATGTCAGACCTCACTGCTTCAGAACAATAGATGTTTGGTAATCAGTAATGTCAGACCTCACTACTTCACAACAATAGATATTTGGTAATCAGTAATGTCAGACCTCACTACTTCACAACAATAGATGTTTGGTAATCGGTAATGTCATGCCAGACCTCGCCACTTCACAACAATAGATGTTTGGTAATCAGTAATGTCAGACCTCACTATTTCACAACAATAGATCTTTGGTAATCAGTAATGGCATGTCAGACCTCGCCACTTCACAACAATAGATATTTGGTAATCAGTAATGTCAGACCTCACTACTTCACAACAATAGATGTTTGGTAATCAGTAATGGCATGCCAGACCTCGCCACTTCACAACAATAGATTTTTGGTAATCAGTAATGTCAGACTTCGCCACTTCACAACAATAGATGTTTGGTAATCAGTAATGTCAGACCTCACTACTTCACAACAATAGATGTTTGGTAATCAGTAATGTCATGTCAGACCTTGCCACTTCACAACAATAGATGTTTGGTATTCAGTAATGTCAGTTCTCACTACTTCACAACAATAGATGTTTGGTAATCAGTAATGTCATGTCAGACCTCGCCACTTCACAACAATAGATGTTTGGTAATCAGTAATGTCATGTCAGACCTCGCCACTTCACAACAATAGATGTTTGGTAATCAGTAATGTCAGACCTCACTACTTCACAACAATAGATGTTTGGTAATCAGTAATGTCATGTCAGACCTCGCCACTTCACAACAATAGATGTTTGGTAATCAGTAATGTCAGACCTCACTACTTCACAACAATAGATGTTTGGTAATCAGTAATGTCATGTCAGACCTCGCCACTTCACAACAATAGATGTTTGGTAATCAGTAATGTCAGACCTCGCCACTTCACAACAATAGATGTTTGGTAATCAGTCATGTCAGACCTCACTTCTTTACAACAATAGATGTTTGGTAATCAGTAATGTCATGTCAGACCTCGCCACTTCACAACAATAGATGTTTGGTAATCAGTAATGTCATGTCAGACCTCGCCACTTCACAACAATAGATGTTTGGCAATCAGTAATGTCAGACCTCACTACTTCACAACAATAGATGTTTGGTAATCAGTAATGTCAGACCTCACTACTTCACAACAATAGATGTTTGGTAATCAGTAATGTCAGACCTCACTGCTTCCCAACAATAGATGTTTGGTAATCAGTAATGTCAGACCTCACTACTTCACAACAATAGATGTTTTGTAATCAGTAATGTCAGACCTCACTACTTCACAACAATAGATGTTTTGTAATCAGTAATGTCATGTCAGACCTCGCCACTTCACAACAATAGATGTTTGGTAATCAGTAATGTCAGACCTCACTACTTCACAACAATAGATGTTTGGTAATCAGTAATGTCATTTCAGACCTCGCCACTTCACAACAATAGATGTTTGGTAATCAGTAATGTCAGACCTCGCCACTTCACAACAATAGATGTTTGGTAATCAGTAATGTCAGACCTCACTACTTCACAACAATAGATGTTTGGTAATCAGTAATGTCAGACCTCACTGCTTCAGAACAATAGATGTTTGGTAATCAGTAATGTCAGACCTCACTACTTCACAAAAATAGATATTTGGTAATCAGTAATGTCAGACCTCACTACTTCACAACAATAGATGTTTGGTAATCGGTAATGTCATATCAGACCTCGCCACTTCACAACAATAGATGTTTGGTAATCAGTAATGTCAGACCTCACTACTTCACAACAATAGATCTTTGGTAATCAGTAATGGCATGTCAGACCTCGCCACTTCACAACAATAGATGTTTGGTAATCAGTAATGTCAGACCTCGCCACTTGACAACAATAGATGTTTGGTAATCAGTAATGTCAGACCTCACTACTTCACAACAATAGATGTTTGGTAATCAGTAATGTAATGTCAGACGTCGCCACTTCACAACAATAGATGTTTGGTAATCAGTAATGTCAGTTCTCACTACTTCACAACAATAGATGTTTGGTAATCAGTAATGTCAGACCTCACTACTTCACAACAATAGATCTTTGGTAATCAGTAATGTCATGTCAGACCTCGCCACTTCACAACAATAGATGTTTGGTAATCAGTAATGTCAGACCTCGCTACTTCACAACAATAGATGTTTGGTAATCAGTAATGTCATGTCAGACCTCACTACTTCACAACAATGATGTTTGGTAATCAGTAATGGCATGTCAGACCTCGCCACTTCACAACAATAGATGTTTGGTAATCAGTAATGTCAGACCTCGCCACTTCACAACAATAGATGTTTGGTAATCAGTAATGTCAGACCTCACTACTTCACAACAATAGATGTTTGGTAATCAGTAATGTCAGACCTCACTACTTCAGAACAATAGATGTTTGGTAATCAGTAATGTCAGACCTCACTACTTCAGAACAATAGATGTTTGGTAATCAGTAATGTCATGTCAGACCTCGCCACTTCACAACAATAGATGTTTGGTAATCAGTAATGTCAGACCTCGCCACTTCACAACAATAGATGTTTGGTAATCAGTAATGTCATGTCAGACCTTGCCACTTCAGAACAATAGATGTTTGGTAATCAGTAATGTCAGACCTCACTACTTCACAACAATAGATGTTTGGTAATCAGTAATGTCAGACCTCACTACTTCACAACAATAGATATTTGGTAATCAGTAATGTCAGACCTCACTACTTCACAACAATAGATGTTTGGTAATCAGTAATGTCGGACCTCACTACTTCACAACAATAGATGTTTGGTAATCAGTAATGTCAGACCTCACTACTTCACAACAATAGATGTTTGGTAATCAGTAATGTCATGTCAGACCTCACCACTTCACAACAATAGATGTTTGGTAATCAGTAATGTCAGACCTCACTACTTCACAACAATAGATATTTGGTAATCAGTAATGTCATGTCAGACCTCGCCACTTCACAACAATAGATGTTTGGTAATCAGTAATGTCAGACCTCACTACTTCACAACAATAGATGTTTGGTAATCAGTAATGTCATGTCAGACCTCACCACTTCACAACAATAGATGTTTGGTAATCAGTAATGTCAGACCTCACTACTTCACAACAATAGATATTTGGTAATCAGTAATGTCATGTCAGACCTCGCCACTTCACAACAATAGATGTTTGGTAATCAGTAATGTCAGACCTCGCCAGTTCACAACAATAGATGTTTGGTAATCAGTAATGTCAGACCTCACTTCTTCACAACAATAGATGTTTGGTAATCAGTAATGTCATGTCAGACCTCGCAACTTCACAAGAATAGATGTATGGTAATCATTAATGTCATGTCAGACCTCGCCACTTCACAACAATAGATGTTTGGCAATCAGTAATGTCAAACCTCACTACTTCACAACAATAGATGTTTGGTAATCAGTAATGTCAGACCTCACTACTTCACAACAATAGATGTTTGGTAATCAGTAATGTCAGACCTCACTACTTCACAACAATAGATGTTTGGTAATCTGTAATGTCAGACCTCAGTACTTCACAACAATAGATGTTTGGTAATCAGTAATGTCAGACCTCACTGCTTCACAACAATAGATGTTTTGTAATCAGTAATGTCATGTCAGACCTCGCCACTTCACAACAATAGATGTTTGGTAATCAGTAATGTCAGACCTCACTACTTCACAACAATAGATGTTTGGTAATCAGTAATGTCATTTCAGACCTCGCCACTTCACAACAATAGATGTTTGGTAATCAGTAATGTCAGACCTCGCCACTTCACAACAATAGATGTTTGGTAATCAGTAATGTCAGACCTCACTACTTCACAACAATAGATGTTTGGTAATCAGTAATGTCAGACCTCACTGCTTCAGAACAATAGATGTTTGGTAATCAGTAATGTCAGACCTCACTTCTTCACAACAATAGATATTTGGTAATCAGTAATGTCAGACCTCACTACTTCACAACAATAGATGTTTGGTAATCGGTAATGTCATGTCAGACCTTGCCACTTCACAACAATAGATGTTTGGTAATCAGTAATGTCAGACCTCACTACTTCACAACAATAGATCTTTGGTAATCAGTAATGGCATGTCAGACCTCGCCACTTCACAACAATAGATGTTTGGTAATCAGTAATGTCAGACCTTACTACTTCACAACAATAGATGTTTGGTAATCAGTAATGGCATGCCAGACCTCGCCACTTCACAACAATAGATTTTTGGTAATCAGTAATGTCAGACTTCGCCACTTCACAACAATAGATGTTTGGTAATCAGTAATCTCAGACCTCACTACTTCACAACAATAGATGTTTGGTAATCAGTAATGTCATGTCAGACCTCGCCACTTCACAACAATAGATGTTTGGTATTCAGTAATGTCAGTTCTCACTACTTCACAACAATAGATGTTTGGTAATCAGTAATGTCATGTCAGACCTCGCCACTTCACAACAATAGATGTTTGGTAATCAGTAATGTCATGTCAGACCTCGCCACTTCACAACAATAGATGTTTGGTAATCAGTAATGTCAGACCTCACTACTTCACAACAATAGATGTTTGGTAATCAGTAATGTCATGTCAGACCTCGCCACTTCACAACAATAGATGTTTGGTAATCAGTAATGTCAGACCTCACTACTTCACAACAATAGATGTTTGGTAATCAGTAATGTCATGTCAGACCTCGCCACTTCACAACAATAGATGTTTGGTAATCAGTAATGTCAGACCTCGCCACTTCACAACAATAGATGTTTGGTAATCAGTCATGTCAGACCTCACTTCTTTACACCAATAGATGTTTGGTAATCAGTAATGTCATGTCAGACCTCGCCACTTCACAACAATAGATGTTTGGTAATCAGTAATGTCATGTCAGACCTTGCCACTTCACAACAATAGATGTTTGGTATTCAGTAATGTCAGTTCTCACTACTTCACAACAATAGATGTTTGGTAATCAGTAATGTCATGTCAGACCTCGCCACTTCACAACAATAGATGTTTGGTAATCAGTAATGTCATGTCAGACCTCGCCACTTCACAACAATAGATGTTTGGTAATCAGTAATGTCAGACCTCACTACTTCACAACAATAGATGTTTGGTAATCAGTAATGTCATGTCAGACCTCGCCACTTCACAACAATAGATGTTTGGTAATCAGTAATGTCAGACCTCACTACTTCACAACAATAGATGTTTGGTAATCAGTAATGTCATGTCAGACCTCGCCACTTCACAACAATAGATGTTTGGTAATCAGTAATGTCAGACCTCGCCACTTCACAACAATAGATGTTTGGTAATCAGTCATGTCAGACCTCACTTCTTTACAACAATAGATGTTTGGTAATCAGTAATGTCATGTCAGACCTCGCCACTTCACAACAATAGATGTTTGGTAATCAGTAATGTCATGTCAGACCTCGCCACTTCACAACAATAGATGTTTGGCAATCAGTAATGTCAGACCTCACTACTTCACAACAATAGATGTTTGGTAATCAGTAATGTCAGACCTCACTACTTCACAACAATAGATGTTTGGTAATCAGTAATGTCAGACCTCACTGCTTCCCAACAATAGATGTTTGGTAATCAGTAATGTCAGACCTCACTACTTCACAACAATAGATGTTTTGTAATCAGTAATGTCAGACCTCACTACTTCACAACAATAGATGTTTTGTAATCAGTAATGTCATGTCAGACCTCGCCACTTCACAACAATAGATGTTTGGTAATCAGTAATGTCAGACCTCACTACTTCACAACAATAGATGTTTGGTAATCAGTAATGTCATTTCAGACCTCGCCACTTCACAACAATAGATGTTTGGTAATCAGTAATGTCAGACCTCGCCACTTCACAACAATAGATGTTTGGTAATCAGTAATGTCAGACCTCACTACTTCACAACAATAGATGTTTGGTAATCAGTAATGTCAGACCTCACTGCTTCAGAACAATAGATGTTTGGTAATCAGTAATGTCAGACCTCACTACTTCACAAAAATAGATATTTGGTAATCAGTAATGTCAGACCTCACTACTTCACAACAATAGATGTTTGGTAATCGGTAATGTCATATCAGACCTCGCCACTTCACAACAATAGATGTTTGGTAATCAGTAATGTCAGACCTCACTACTTCACAACAATAGATCTTTGGTAATCAGTAATGGCATGTCAGACCTCGCCACTTCACAACAATAGATGTTTGGTAATCAGTAATGTCAGACCTCGCCACTTGACAACAATAGATGTTTGGTAATCAGTAATGTCAGACCTCACTACTTCACAACAATAGATGTTTGGTAATCAGTAATGTAATGTCAGACGTCGCCACTTCACAACAATAGATGTTTGGTAATCAGTAATGTCAGTTCTCACTACTTCACAACAATAGATGTTTGGTAATCAGTAATGTCAGACCTCACTACTTCACAACAATAGATGTTTGGTAATCAGTAATGTCATGTCAGACCTCGCCACTTCACAACAATAGATGTTTGGTAATCAGTAATGTCAGACCTCGCTACTTCACAACAATAGATGTTTGGTAATCAGTAATGTCATGTCAGACCTCACTACTTCACAACAATGATGTTTGGTAATCAGTAATGGCATGTCAGACCTCGCCACTTCACAACAATAGATGTTTGGTAATCAGTAATGTCAGACCTCGCCACTTCACAACAATAGATGTTTGGTAATCAGTAATGTCAGACCTCACTACTTCACAACAATAGATGTTTGGTAATCAGTAATGTCAGACCTCACTACTTCAGAACAATAGATGTTTGGTAATCAGTAATGTCAGACCTCACTACTTCAGAACAATAGATGTTTGGTAATCAGTAATGTCATGTCAGACCTCGCCACTTCACAACAAAAGATGTTTGGTAATCAGTAATGTCAGACCTCGCCACTTCACAACAATAGATGTTTGGTAATCAGTAATGTCATGTCAGACCTTGCCACTTCAGAACAATAGATGTTTGGTAATCAGTAATGTCAGACCTCACTACTTCACAACAATAGATGTTTGGTAATCAGTAATGTAAGACCTCACTACTTCACAACAATAGATATTTGGTAATCAGTAATGTCAGACCTCACTACTTCACAACAATAGATGTTTGGTAATCAGTAATGTCGGACCTCACTACTTCACAACAATAGATGTTTGGTAATCAGTAATGTCAGACCTCACTACTTCACAACAATAGATGTTTGGTAATCAGTAATGTCATGTCAGACCTCACCACTTCACAACAATAGATGTTTGGTAATCAGTAATGTCAGACCTCACTACTTCACAACAATAGATATTTGGTAATCAGTAATGTCATGTCAGACCTCGCCACTTCACAACAATAGATGTTTGGTAATCAGTAATGTCAGACCTCACTACTTCACAACAATAGATGTTTGGTAATCAGTAATGTCATGTCAGACCTCACCACTTCACAACAATAGATGTTTGGTAATCAGTAATGTCAGACCTCACTACTTCACAACAATAGATATTTGGTAATCAGTAATGTCATGTCAGACCTCGCCACTTCACAACAATAGATGTTTGGTAATCAGTAATGTCAGACCTCGCCAGTTCACAACAATAGATGTTTGGTAATCAGTAATGTCAGACCTCACTTCTTCACAACAATAGATGTTTGGTAATCAGTAATGTCATGTCAGACCTCGCAACTTCACAAGAATAGATGTATGGTAATCAGTAATGTCATGTCAGACCTCGCCACTTCACAACAATAGATGTTTGGCAATCAGTAATGTCAAACCTCACTACTTCACAACAATAGATGTTTGGTAATCAGTAATGTCAGACCTCACTACTTCACAACAATAGATGTTTGGTAATCAGTAATGTCAGACCTCACTACTTCACAACAATAGATGTTTGGTAATCTGTAATGTCAGACCTCAGTACTTCACAACAATAGATGTTTGGTAATCAGTAATGTCAGACCTCACTGCTTCACAACAATAGATGTTTTGTAATCAGTAATGTCATGTCAGACCTCGCCACTTCACAACAATAGATGTTTGGTAATCAGTAATGTCAGACCTCACTACTTCACAACAATAGATGTTTGGTAATCAGTAATGTCATTTCAGACCTCGCCACTTCACAACAATAGATGTTTGGTAATCAGTAATGTCAGACCTCGCCACTTCACAACAATAGATGTTTGGTAATCAGTAATGTCAGACCTCACTACTTCACAACAATAGATGTTTGGTAATCAGTAATGTCAGACCTCACTGCTTCAGAACAATAGATGTTTGGTAATCAGTAATGTCAGACCTCACTACTTCACAACAATAGATATTTGGTAATCAGTAATGTCAGACCTCACTACTTCACAACAATAGATGTTTGGTAATCGGTAATGTCATGTCAGACCTTGCCACTTCACAACAATAGATGTTTGGTAATCAGTAATGTCAGACCTCACTACTTCACAACAATAGATCTTTGGTAATCAGTAATGGCATGTCAGACCTCGCCACTTCACAACAATAGATGTTTGGTAATCAGTAATGTCAGACCTCACTACTTCACAACAATAGATGTTTGGTAATCAGTAATGGCATGCCAGACCTCGCCACTTCACAACAATAGATTTTTGGTAATCAGTAATGTCAGACTTCGCCACTTCACAACAATAGATGTTTGGTAATCAGTAATCTCAGACCTCACTACTTCACAACAATAGATGTTTGGTAATCAGTAATGTCATGTCAGACCTCGCCACTTCACAACAATAGATGTTTGGTATTCAGTAATGTCAGTTCTCACTACTTCACAACAATAGATGTTTGGTAATCAGTAATGTCATGTCAGACCTCGCCACTTCACAACAATAGATGTTTGGTAATCAGTAATGTCATGTCAGACCTCGCCACTTCACAACAATAGATGTTTGGTAATCAGTAATGTCAGACCTCACTACTTCACAACAATAGATGTTTGGTAATCAGTAATGTCATGTCAGACCTCGCCACTTCACAACAATAGATGTTTGGTAATCAGTAATGTCAGACCTCACTACTTCACAACAATAGATGTTTGGTAATCAGTAATGTCATGTCAGACCTCGCCACTTCACAACAATAGATGTTTGGTAATCAGTAATGTCAGACCTCGCCACTTCACAACAATAGATGTTTGGTAATCAGTCATGTCAGACCTCACTTCTTTACACCAATAGATGTTTGGTAATCAGTAATGTCATGTCAGACCTCGCCACTTCACAACAATAGATGTTTGGTAATCAGTAATGTCATGTCAGACCTCGCCACTTCCCAACAATAGATGTTTCGCAATCAGTAATGTCAGACCTCACTACTTCACAACAATAGATGTTTGGTAATCAGTAATGTCAGACCTCACTACTTCACAACAATAGATGTTTGGTAATCAGTAATGTCAGACCTCACTACTTCACAACAATAGATGTTTGGTAATCAGTAATGTCAGACCTCACTGCTTCCCAACAATAGATGTTTGGTAATCAGTAATGTCAGACCTCACTACTTCACAACAATAGATATTTGGTAATCAGTAATGTCAGACCTCACTACTTCACAACAATAGATGCTTGGTAATCAGTGATGTCAGACCTCACTACTTCACAACAATAGATGTTTTGTAATCAGTAATGTCATGTCAGACCTCGCCACTTCACAACAATAGATGTTTGGTAATCAGTAATGTCAGACCTCACTACTTCACAACAATAGATGTTTGGTAATCAGTAATGTCATTTCAGACCTCGCCACTTCACAACAATAGATGTTTGGTAATCAGTAATGTCAGACCTCGCCACTTCACAACAATAGATGTTTGGTAATCAGTAATGTCAGACCTCACTACTTCACAACAATAGATGTTTGGTAATCAGTAATGTCAGACCTCACTGCTTCAGAACAATAGATGTTTGGTAATCAGTAATGTCAGACCTCACTACTTCACAACAATAGATATTTGGTAATCAGTAATGTCAGACCTCACTACTTCACAACAATAGATGTTTGGTAATCGGTAATGTCATGTCAGACCTCACCACTTCACAACAATAGATGTTTGGTAATCAGTAATGTCAGACCTCACTACTTCACAACAATAGATCTTTGGTAATCAGTAATGGCATGTCAGACCTCGCCACTTCACAACAATAGATGTTTGGTAATCAGTAATGTCAGACCTCGCCACTTGACAACAATAGATGTTTGGTAATCAGTAATGTCAGACCTCACTACTTCACAACAATAGATGTTTGGTAATCAGTAATGTCATGTCAGACGTTGCCACTTCACAACAATAGATGTTTGGTAATCAGTAATGTCAGTTCTCACTACTTCACAACAATAGATGTTTGGTAATCAGTAATGTCAGACCTCACTACTTCACAACAATAGATGTTTGGTAATCAGTAATGTCATGTCAGACCTCGCCACTTCACAACAATAGATGTTTGGTAATCAGTAATGTCATGTCAGACCTCGCCACTTCACAACAATAGATGTTTGGTAATCAGTAATGTCAGACCTCACTACTTCACAACGATAGATGTTTGGTAATCAGTAATGTCATGTCAGACCTCACTACTTCACAACAATAGATGTTTGGTAATCAGTAATGGCATGTCAGACCTCACCACTTCACAACAATAGATGTTTGGTAATCAGTAATGTCAGACCTCGCCACTTCACAACAATAGATGTTTGGTAATCAGTAATGTCAGACCTCACTACTTCACAACAATAGATGTTTGGTAATCAGTAATGTCAGACCTCACTACTTCAGAACAATAGATGTTTGGTAATCAGTAATGTCAGACCTCACTACTTCAGAACAATAGATGTTTGGTAATCAGTAATGTCATGTCAGACCTCGCCACTTCACAACAATAGATGTTTGGTAATCAGTAATGTCAGACCTCGCCACTTCACAACAATAGATGTTTGGTAATCAGTAATGTCATGTCAGACCTCGCCACTTCAGAACAATAGATGTTTGGTAATCAGTAATGTCAGACCTCACTACTTCACAACAATAGATGTTTGGTAATCAGTAATGTCATGTCAGACCTCGCCACTTCACAACAATAGATGTTTGGTAATCAGTAATGTCAGACCTCGCCACTTCACAACAATAGATGTTTGGTAATCAGTAATGTCATGTCAGACCTCGCCACTTCAGAACAATAGATGTTTGGTAATCAGTAATGTCAGACTTCGCCACTTCACAACAATAGATGTTTGGTAATCAGTAATGTCATGTCAGACCTCGCCACTTCACAACAATAGATGTTTGGTAATCAGTAATGTCAGACCTCACTACTTAACAACAATAGATGTTTGGTAATCAGTAATGTCATGTCAGACCTCGCCACTTCACAACAATAGATGTTTGGTAATCAGTAATGTCAGACCTCACTACTTCACAACAATAGATGTTTGGTAATCAGTAATGTCATGTCAGACCTCGCCACTTCACAACAATAGATGTTTGGTAATCAGTAATGTCAGACCTCGCCACTTCACAACAATAGATGTTTGGTAATCAGTCATGTCAGACCTCACTTCTTCACAACAATAGATGTTTGGTAATCAGTAATGTCAGACCTCGCAACTTCACAACAATAGATGTTTGGTAATCAGTAATGTCATGTCAGACCTCGCCACTTCACAACAATAGATGTTTGGTAATCAGTAATGTCAGACCTCACTACTTCACAACAATAGATGTTTGGTAATCAGTAATGTCATTTCAGACCTCGCCACTTCACAACAATAGATGTTTGGTAATCAGTAATGTCAGACCTCGCCACTTCACAACAATAGATGTTTGGTAATCAGTAATGTCAGACCTCACTACTTCACAACAATAGATGTTTGGTAATCAGTAATGTCAGACCTCACTGCTTCAGAACAATAGATGTTTGGTAATCAGTAATGTCAGACCTCACTACTTCACAACAATAGATATTTGGTAATCAGTAATGTCAGACCTCACTACTTCACAACAATAGATGTTTGGTAATCGGTAATGTCATGTCAGACCTCGCCACTTCACAACAATAGATGTTTGGTAATCAGTAATGTCAGACCTCACTACTTCACAACAATAGATCTTTGGTAATCAGTAATGGCATGTCAGACCTCGCCACTTCACAACAATAGATGTTTGGTAATCAGCAATGTCAGACCTCGCCACTTGACAACAATAGATGTTTGGTAATCAGTAATGTCAGACCTCACTACTTCACAACAATAGATGTTTGGTAATCAGTAATGTCATGTCAGACGTCGCCACTTCACAACAATAGATGTTTGGTAATCAGTAATGTCAGTTCTCACTACTTCACAACAATAGATGTTTGGTAATCAGTAATGTCAGACCTCACTACTTCACAACAATAGATGTTTGGTAATCAGTAATGTCATGTCAGACCTCGCCACTTCACAACAATAGATGTTTGGTAATCAGTAATGTCATGTCAGACCTCGCCACTTCACAACAATAGATGTTTGGTAATCAGTAATGTCAGACCTCACTACTTCAGAACAATAGATGTTTGGTAATCAGTAATGTCATGTCAGACCTCGCCACTTCACAACAATAGATGTTTGGTAATCAGTAATGTCAGACCTCGCCACTTCACAACAATAGATGTTTGGTAATCAGTAATGTCATGTCAGACCTCGCCACTTCAGAACAATAGATGTTTGGTAATCAGTAATGTCAGACCTCACTACTTCACAACAATAGATGTTTGGTAATCAGTAATGTCATGTCAGACCTCGCCACTTCACAACAATAGATGTTTGGTAATCAGTAATGTCAGACCTCGCCACTTCACAACAATAGATGTTTGGTAATCAGTAATGTCATGTCAGACCTCGCCACTTCAGAACAATAGATGTTTGGTAATCAGTAATGTCAGACTTCGCCACTTCACAACAATAGATGTTTGGTAATCAGTAATGTCATGTCAGACCTCGCCACTTCACAACAATAGATGTTTGGTAATCAGTAATGTCAGACCTCACTACTTAACAACAATAGATGTTTGGTAATCAGTAATGTCATGTCAGACCTCGCCACTTCACAACAATAGATGTTTGGTAATCAGTAATGTCAGACCTCACTACTTCACAACAATAGATGTTTGGTAATCAGTAATGTCATGTCAGACCTCGCCACTTCACAACAATAGATGTTTGGTAATCAGTAATGTCAGACCTCGCCACTTCACAACAATAGATGTTTGGTAATCAGTCATGTCAGACCTCACTTCTTCACAACAATAGATGTTTGGTAATCAGTAATGTCAGACCTCGCAACTTCACAACAATAGATGTTTGGTAATCAGTAATGTCATGTCAGACCTCGCCACTTCACAACAATAGATGTTTGGTAATCAGTAATGTCAGACCTCACTACTTCACAACAATAGATGTTTGGTAATCAGTAATGTCATGTCAGACCTCGCCACTTCACAACAATAGATGTTTGGTAATCAGTAATGTCATGTCAGACCTCGCAACTTCACAACAATAGATGTTTGGCAATCAGTAATGTCAGACCTCACTACTTCACAACAATAGATGTTTGGTAATCAGTAATGTCAGACCTCGCAACTTCACAACAATAGATGTTTGGTAATCAGTAATGTCAGACCTCACTACTTCACAACAATAGATGTTTGGTAATCAGTAATGTCAGACCTCAATACTTCACAACAATAGATGTTTGGTAATCAGTAATGTCAGACCTCACTGCTTCCCAACAATAGATGTTTGGTAATCAGTAATGTCAGACCTCACTACTTCACAACAATAGATATTTGGTAATCAGTAATGTCAGACCTCACTACTTCACAACAATAGATGCTTGGTAATCAGTGATGTCAGACCTCGCCACTTCACAACAATAGATGTTTGGTAATCAGTAATGTCAGACCTCGCCACTTCACAACAATAGATGTTTGGTAATCAGTAATGTCAGACCTCACTACTTCACAACAATAGATGTTTGGTAATCAGTAATGTCAGACCTCACTGCTTCAGAACAATAGATGTTTGGTAATCAGTAATGTCAGACCTCACTACTTCACAACAATAGATATTTGGTAATCAGTAATGTCAGACCTCACTACTTCACAACAATAGATGTTTGGTAATCGGTAATGTCATGTCAGACCTCGCCACTTCACAACAATAGATGTTTGGTAATCAGTAATGTCAGACCTCACTACTTCACAACAATAGATCTTTGGTAATCAGTAATGGCATGTCAGACCTCGCCACTTCACAACAATAGATGTTTGGTAATCAGTAATGTCAGACCTCGCCACTTCACAACAATAGATGTTTGGTAATCAGTAATGTCATGTCAGACCTCGCCACTTCAGAACAATAGATGTTTGGTAATCAGTAATGTCAGACCTCACTACTTCACAACAATAGATGTTTGGTAATCAGTAATGTCATGTCAGACCTCGCCACTTCACAACAATAGATGTTTGTTAATCAGTAATGTCAGACCTCGCCACTTCACAACAATAGATGTTTGGTAATCAGTAATGTCATGTCAGACCTCGCCACTTCAGAACAATAGATGTTTGGTAATCAGTAATGTCAGACTTCGCCACTTCACAACAATAGATGTTTGGTAATCAGTAATGTCATGTCAGACCTCGCCACTTCACAACAATAGATGTTTGGTAATCAGTAATGTCATGTCAGACCTCGCCACTTCACAACAATAGATGTTTGGTAATCAGTAATGTCAGACCTCACTACTTCACAACAATAGATGTTTGGTAATCAGTAATGTCATGTCAGACCTCGCCACTTCACAACAATAGATGTTTGGTAATCAGTAATGTCAGACCTCACTACTTCACAACAATAGATGTTTGGTAATCAGTAATGTCATGTCAGACCTCGCCACTTCACAAAAATAGATGTTTGGTAATCAGTAATGTCAGACCTCGCCACTTCACAACAATAGATGTTTGGTAATCAGTCATGTCAGACCTCACTACTTCACAACAATAGATGTTTGGTAATCAGTAATGTCAGACCTCACTACTTCAGAACAATAGATGTTTGGTAATCAGTAATGTCAGACCTCACTACTTCAGAACAATAGATGTTTGGTAATCAGTAATGTCATGTCAGACCTCGCCACTTCACAACAATAGATGTTTGGTAATCAGTAATGTCAGACCTCGCCACTTCACAACAATAGATGTTTGGTAATCAGTAATGTCATGTCAGACCTCGCCACTTCAGAACAATAGATGTTTGGTAATCAGTAATGTCAGACCTCACTACTTCACAACAATAGATGTTTGGTAATCAGTAATGTCATGTCAGACCTCGCCACTTCACAACAATAGATGTTTGGTAATCAGTAATGTCAGACCTCGCCACTTCACAACTATAGATGTTTGGTAATCAGTAATGTCATGTCAGACCTCGCCACTTCAGAACAATAGATGTTTGGTAATCAGTAATGTCAGACTTCGCCACTTCACAACAATAGATGTTTGGTAATCAGTAATGTCATGTCAGACCTCGCCACTTCACAACAATAGATGTTTGGTAATCAGTAATGTCATGTCAGACCTCGCCACTTCACAACAATAGATGTTTGGTAATCAGTAATGTCAGACCTCACTACTTCACAACAATAGATGTTTGGTAATCAGTAATGTCATGTCAGACCTCGCCACTTCACAACAATAGATGTTTGGTAATCAGTAATGTCAGACCTCACTACTTCACAACAATAGATGTTTGGTAATCAGTAATGTCATGTCAGACCTCGCCACTTCACAACAATAGATGTTTGGTAATCAGTAATGTCAGACCTCGCCACTTCACAACAATAGATGTTTGGTAATCAGTCATGTCTGACCTCACTTCTTCACAACAATAGATGTTTGGTAATCAGTAATGTCAGACCTCGCAACTTCACAACAATAGATGTTTGGTAATCAGTAATGTCATGTCAGACCTCGCCACTTCACAACAATAGATGTTTGGTAATCAGTAATGTCAGACCTCACTACTTCACAACAATAGATGTTTGGTAATCAGTAATGTCATGTCAGACCTCGCCACTTCACAACAATAGATGTTTGGTAATCAGTAATGTCATGTCAGACCTCGCAACTTCACAACAATAGATGTTTGGCAATCAGTAATGTCAGACCTCACTACTTCACAACAATAGATGTTTGGTAATCAGTAATGTCAGACCTCGCAACTTCACAACAATAGATGTTTGGTAATCAGTAATGTCAGACCTCACTACTTCACAACAATAGATGTTTGGTAATCAGTAATGTCAGACCTCAATACTTCACAACAATAGATGTTTGGTAATCAGTAATGTCAGACCTCACTGCTTCCCAACAATAGATGTTTGGTAATCAGTAATGTCAGACCTCACTACTTCACAACAATAGATATTTGGTAATCAGTAATGTCAGACCTCACTACTTCACAACAATAGATGCTTGGTAATCAGTGATGTCAGACCTCACTACTTCACAACAATAGATGTTTTGTAATCAGTAATGTCATGTCAGACCTCGCCACTTCACAACAATAGATGTTTGGTAATCAGTAATGTCAGACCTCACTACTTCACAACAATAGATGTTTGGTAATCAGTAATGTCATTTCAGACCTCGCCACTTCACAACAATAGATGTTTGGTAATCAGTAATGTCAGACCTCGCCACTTCACAACAATAGATGTTTGGTAATCAGTAATGTCAGACCTCACTACTTCACAACAATAGATGTTTGGTAATCAGTAATGTCAGACCTCACTGCTTCAGAACAATAGATGTTTGGTAATCAGTAATGTCAGACCTCACTACTTCACAACAATAGATATTTGGTAATCAGTAATGTCAGACCTCACTACTTCACAACAATAGATGTTTGGTAATCGGTAATGTCATGTCAGACCTCGCCACTTTACAACAATAGATGTTTGGTAATCAGTAATGTCAGACCTCACTACTTCACAACAATAGATCTTTGGTAATCAGTAATGGCATGTCAGACCTCGCCACTTCACAACAATAGATGTTTGGTAATCAGTAATGTCAGACCTCGCCACTTGACAACAATAGTTGTTTGGTAATCAGTAATGTCAGACCTCACTACTTCACAACAATAGATGTTTGGTAATCAGTAATGTCATGTCAGACGTCGCCACTTCACAACAATAGATGTTTGGTAATCAGTAATGTCAGTTCTCACTACTTCACAACAATAGATGTTTGGTAATCAGTAATGTCAGACCTCACTACTTCACATCAATAGATGTTTGGTAATCAGTAATGTCATGTCAGACCTCGCCACTTCACAACAATAGATGTTTGGTAATCAGTAATGTCATGTCAGACCTCGCCACTTCACAACAATAGATGTTTGGTAATCAGTAATGTCAGACCTCACTACTTCACAACAATAGATGTTTGGTAATCAGTAATGTCATGTCAGACCTCACTACTTCACAACAATAGATGTTTGGTAATCAGTAATGGCATGTCAGACCTCGCCACTTCACAACAATAGATGTTTGGTAATCAGTAATGTCAGACCTCGCCACTTCACAACAATAGATGTTTGGTAATCAGTAATGTCAGACCTCACTACTTCACAACAATAGATGTTTGGTAATCAGTAATGTCAGACCTCACTACTTCAGAACAATAGATGTTTGGTAATCAGTAATTTCAGACCTCACTACTTCAGAACAATAGATGTTTGGTAATCAGTAATGTCATGTCAGACCTCGCCACTTCACAACAATAGATGTTTGGTAATCAGTAATGTCAGACCTCGCCACTTCACAACAATAGATGTTTGGTAATCAGTAATGTCATGTCAGACCTCGCCACTTCAGAACAATAGATGTTTGGTAATCAGTAATGTCAGACCTCACTACTTCACAACAATAGATGTTTGGTAATCAGTAATGTCATGTCAGACCTCGCCACTTCACAACAATAGAAGTTTGGTAATCAGTAATGTCAGACCTCGCCACTTCACAACAATAGATGTTTGGTAATCAGTAATGTCATGTCAGACCTCGCCACTTCAGAACAATAGATGTTTGGTAATCAGTAATGTCAGACCTCACTACTTCACAACAATAGATGTTTGGTAATCAGTAATGTCATGTCAGACCTCGCCACTTCACAACAATAGATGTTTGGTAATCAGTAATGTCAGACCTCGCCACTTCACAACAATAGATGTTTGGTAATCAGTAATGTCATGTCAGACCTCGCCACTTCACAACAATAGATGTTTGGTAATCAGTAATGTCAGACCTCGCCACTTCACAACAATAGATGTTTGGTAATCAGTCATGTCAGACCTCACTTCTTCACAACAATAGATGTTTGGTAATCAGTAATGTCATGTCAGACCTCGCCATTTCACAACAATAGATGTTTGGTAATCAGTAATGTCATGTCAGACCTCGCCACTTCACAACAATAGATGTTTGGTAATCAGTAATGTCATGTCAGACCTCACTACTTCACAACAATAGATATTTGGTAATCAGTAATGTCAGACCTCACTACTTCACAACAATAGATGTTTGGTAATCAGTAATGTCAGACCTCACTACTTCACAACAATAGATGTTTGGTAATCAGTAATGTCAGACCTCACTACTTCACAACAATAGATGTTTGGTAATCAGTAATGTCAGACCTCACTGCTTCCCAACAATAGATGTTTGGTAATCAGTAATGTCAGACCTCACTACTTCACAACAATAGATATTTGGTAATCAGTAATGTCAGACCTCACTACTTCACAACAATAGATGCTTGGTAATCAGTGATGTCAGACCTCACTACTTCACAACAATAGATGTTTTGTAATCAGTAATGTCATGTCAGACCTCGCCACTTCACAACAATAGATGTTTGGTAATCAGTAATGTCAGACCTCACTACTTCACAACAATAGATGTTTGGTAATGAGTAATGTCAGACCTCGCCACTTCACAACAATAGATGTTTGGTAATCAGTAATGTCAGACCTCACTACTTCACAACAATAGATGTTTGGTAATCAGTAATGTCAGACCTCACTGCTTCAGAACAATAGATGTTTGGTAATCAGTAACGTCAGACCTCACTACTTCACAACAATAGATATTTGGTAATCAGTAATGTCAGACCTCACTACTTCACAACAATAGATCTTTGGTAATCAGTAATGGCATGTCAGACCTCGCCACTTCGCAACAATAGATGTTTGGTAATCAGTAATGTCAGACCTCACCACTTCACAACAATAGATGTTGGTAATCAGTAATGTCAGACCTCACTACTTCACAACAATAGATGTTTGGTAATCAGTAATGTCATGTCAGACGTCGCCACTTCACAACAATAGATGTTTGGTAATCAGTAATGTCAGACCTCACTACTTCACAACAATAGATGTTTGGTAATCAGTAATGTCAGACCTCACTACTTCACAACAATAGATGTTTGGTAATCAGTAATGTCATGTCAGACCTCGCCACTTCACAACAATAGATGTTTGGTAATCAGTAATGTCAGACCTCACAACTTCACAACAATAGATGTTTGGTAATCAGTAATGTCATGTCTGACCTCGCCACTTCACAACAATAGATGTTTGGTAATCAGTAATGTCAGACCTCGCCACTTCACAACAATAGATGTTTGGTAATCAGTAATGTCATGTCAGACCTCGCCACTTCAGAACAATAGATGTTTGGTAATCAGTAATGTCAGACCTCACTACTTCACAACAATAGATGTTTGGTAATCAGTAATGTCATGTCAGACCTCGCCACTTCACAACAATAGATGTTTGGTAATCAGTAATGTCAGACCTCGCCACTTCACAACAATAGATGTTTGGTAATCAGTCATGTCAGACCTCACTTCTTCACAACAATAGATGTTTGGTAATCAGTAATGTCATTTCAGACCTTGCCACTTCACAACAATAGATGTTTGGTAATCAGTAATGTCATGTCAGACCTCGCCACTTCACAACAATAGATGTTTGGCAAGAAGTAATGTCAGACCTCACTACTTCACAACAATAGATGTTTGGTAATCAGTAATGTCAGACCTCACTACTTCACAACAATAGATGTTTGGTAATCAGTAATGTCAGACCTCACTGCTTCCCAACAATAGATGTTTGGTAATCAGTAATGTCAGACCTCACTACTTCACAACAATAGATATTTGGTAATCAGTAATGTCAGACCTCACTACTTCACAACAATAGATGCTTGGTAATCAGTGATGTCAGACCTCACTACTTCACAACAATAGATGTTTTGTAATCAGTAATGTCATGTCAGACCTCGCCACTTCACAACAATAGATGTTTGGTAATCAGTAATGTCAGACCTCACTACTTCACAACAATAGATGTTTGGTAATCAGTAATGTCATTTCAGACCTCGCCACTTCACAACAATAGATGTTTGGTAATCAGTAATGTCAGACCTCGCCACTTCACAACAATAGATGTTTGGTAATCAGTAATGTCAGACCTCACTACTTCACAACAATAGATGTTTGGTAATCAGTAATGTCAGACCTCACTGCTTCAGAACAATAGATGTTTGGTAATCAGTAATGTCAGACCTCACTACTTCACAACAATAGATATTTGGTAATCAGTAATGTCAGACCTCACTACTTCACAACAATAGATGTTTGGTAATCGGTAATGTCATGTCAGACCTCGCCACTTCACAACAATAGATGTTTGGTAATCAGTAATGTCAGACCTCACTACTTCACAACAATAGATCTTTGGTAATCAGTAATGGCATGTCAGACCTCGCCACTTCACAACAATAGATGTTTGGTAATCAGTAATGTCAGACCTCGCCACTTCACAACAATAGATGTTTGGTAATCAGTAATGTCAGACCTCACTACTTCACAACAATAGATGTTTGGTAATCAGTAATGTCATGTCAGACGTCGCCACTTCACAACAATAGATGTTTGGTAATCAGTAATGTCAGACCTCACTACTTCACAACAATAGATGTTTGGTAATCAGTAATGTCAGACCTCACTACTTCACAACAATAGATGTTTGGTAATCAGTAATGTCATGTCAGACCTCGCCACTTCACAACAATAGATGTTTGGTAATCAGTAATGTCAGACCTTGCCACTTCACAACAGAAGATGTTTGGCAATCAGTAATGTCAGACCTCACCACTCACAACAATAGATGTTTGGCAATCACTAATGTCAGACCTCACCACTTCACAACAATAGATGTTTGGTAATCAGTAATGTCAGACCTCACTACTTCACAACAATAGATGTTTGGCAATCAGTAATGTCTTGTCAGACCTCGCCACTTCACAACAATAGATGTTTGGTAATCAGTAATGTCAGACCTCGCCACTTCACAACAATAGATGTTTGGCAATCAGTAATGTCATGTCAGACCTCGCCACTTCACAACAATAGATGTTTGGTAATCAGTAATGTCAGACCTCAACATTTCACAATAGATGTTTGGTCACCAGCAATGTCAGACTTCACCACTTCACAAAAGATGTCTGGCCATCAGTTACATCAGACATCACCATTTCACAATATATGTTTGGCAGTCAGTAGTGCCAGACCTCGCCACTTCACAATAGATGTTTGCCCACCAGTTATGTCAGACCTCACCACTTCACAAAACATGTTAGGCCACCAGTTATGTCAGACCTCACCACTTGAAATAGATGTTTGGTAATCAGTAATATCAGACCTCACCATTTCACAATAGATGTTTGGTAATCATTAATGTCAGACCTCACCACTTCACAACAGATGTTTGGCCACCAGTTACGTCAGACCTCATCACCTCAGGATCGATGCCCTGGCAATCAGAAATGCCAGATCAAACCACTTCACAATAGATGTCTGCTCGTCAGAAATGTCAGACCTCACCTCCTCCATAAGAAAAACGCATAGGATAGTGAACAAGGAAAAGTGATCTAATGCAATTAGGGATACATGTTTGTGGCTTTCACGCTGCAGCAGGGTGGGAGGGGTGGACATGGCCTTTAATGGCCTGCTAGCCCGGGCAAAGGTATGCCCAGGCAAAGCAAGGACTTAATCTCAGGCTTTGGGCTGTTAAAGGCCATGTCCTGCCACCCCCGGCTGGGACGTGAAAGTCATTTGAACCCGGGATTTACCGGAGTGCGGATGGTTTTCATTTGCGAGAAGTGCACAAGCCCATCTCCAGATGAAAACAAAAGAAAAATGGCTGTAGCTAGTTGATCAGGGACGTGGTCCCTTTTCTATTTTAATTGCGGTGGTCTCTTGACGTAACAAAAGAAAAGAAAAAAAAGGCTGCCGCCATTAAAATAGAATGGAGGCAATTCTTTCCTTTTTTTTCCATCGAAGCCGAGAAGTTTGTTGGTGTGGGCGGTGATTGCACAATCGTGCCCGGGAAAGACAGATTGTGATTGGTCAATCTGTCTTTCCCAGGTGCGAGATGAATTTTATGACTAACTCATATTATTTATTTATTTATTTATTTAAATGTAATTGGTTAGTTTAATAAAAAAAACTTCACAAATGTACATTACATCATCTAAAATCCATCTAAAAGCATCTTGACAATAAATTACACATTTACTTTTCACACGTTCACAGTGATTATTACTGATCTCTTAATTTACATCCATCACGCTGCAGGATCTAATCACGTGCTGTAACGCATCAACTCATCAATGTACTCGAATGATTACTACTCGTTTTCATCACCATTATCTAATGTGAGTTTACATCTATGGGTCTTAAAATAAGTTTAACAATATTCACTTAAAACCATTGGTACTCCAAAACATACAATCCCATTGGAACCATTAATCTACTATATATTTCATCATACTTTACAGCTTCACTGAGCCAGCTGATTACATTAAGTACATTTAAATACCACCCTATGGTTCTAGAACATTCCTGGTGAGGCTTCTTTAAACCTTTTTTAAATTCAGATCCACAATTGATACAGGGCTATATGCACCCCTGACACTCTGTATTCAAACAATATATCCCAAACGTGTCACTTTTAATCGCCTCATATTCATGTACAAGGTGACCCAAAATTGTCATGTATTCTGATCTTAAAACTGAACATACCGTTAGTACATGCTAGGAGTCTCCGGAATGTCAGGCTTCATACACATTCTGCGGTATCTTTCGTTCCTTGGAAGTTTTAATCGTGCACCAATCAGCGCAACCATGGCAACTGGTGGGTGCGCAGACTCAATTGAAAGAATCTAACTGCTGGATTTGGACACTTCCCTAAATATTGTTGGGTCTTCAAATACTTGTGGGACACTCAAAACACATATTTGTAGCTATGGAGTGTTTCCAGATGCTCATAGTTGCAGCCCCAATTCCAGATTTTAATTTTCCTAATTAATTTATGCCTCAGTATCTGATAAGGAGTTTTTCTTGTATAATCGGGTGACCATCCTACAGCCTTAGATAGTAACTTTGTTAATCTCTCAAAGCTGTCGTTGGTACACCTTCTATTTTCCAATAAGCAAAGTAGTTGACACTGTGGGGTTGAACGTATTTTTAGATGTAAAAGCCCACGCTTCTTCAACAAGTCACCTTTCAAAGATGTTAACCCCAACTCTAGTTGTATATATTGAACTGGGACAGATGGACTAAATTTCAGTATTCTTCTCCAGATTGTCCTTCTGCTGTGTCTAATCATGACAAGTCTCTCATAAACTAATATTCTCTCATATTAAATAACACAAGTAATCAAACTTTCTTTTCTGTGTCATGAAAGGAGTAGGCAGTAGGCAAGAGGGCGAGGGTATCAAGGTCGCTTGCAAGACTGGTTTGCTCCACCAATGGTAAAGTGGCGCTTATTTTGATGTCTCGGTTTCTAGGCTCAATGCTATATTCCATGCTATTTAGTAGGTATGAAGTATTCTTAAAGACCATGGGCCTCATTACACGGTATGCGGTAACCATGGCGCTATTAGCGCCATGGTTGCTGCCGGTATTTTACCGTGTCCGCCTTGGTGGATGTCGGAATTACCTCCCTACTCCAAGTTGAGCGGGGGGGGCGGTAATTCCCCATTCACCAAGGCCCTTCCCCATTCCCATTTTTGCCCCCATAGGGCATAATGGGAATGGGGAAGGCGCTAATTACGGTACCGCAAATTGCGGTACCGTAATTAGCACCAAGGTCCCTTTGCGGGTTCGTTTTTTAACGCCTGCTAAAAGCAGGCGTTAAAGTACCAACCCGCAAAGGGACCTCGTAATAAGGCGGTAAGGGTTAACAGTCACCGGTACTCTTACCGGTGACTGTTAACCCTTACCGCCTACCGTGTAATGAGGCCCCATGTTTTGCTTTGTATAACTCTCTGGCGTTTATGTTGATCTTGACTTTTTATACTTGAAACCCGTCCCAATTAAGCACTAGTCGTCACAACCTTCCACATCACCAGTTTCCTCATTGACCACTCCAGGGCACGGAATAAACATTATTTTAATATCTGCTAAATATACATGACTATCTATTGTTTGCTGCACCCTAAAATACAGTTCGTTATCTGTCGAAAGATTTCTGACGTACACAAGCTTGGATCCACAGCAGCAACCTTTGATTCTCCGCAGGTTTTGGACCACAACTCCCATCAGTCCTAGCCATTACAGTCAATAGTGAGGGGCCATGCGAGACGTAGTCCAAAACATCCGGAGAGCCACGGGTTACAGATCCATACTCTGGCCTAACACGCGTCCTGCACTCAGGACTGTGCACGCATATATCCAGTGCGTAAGAATGTAAAACAGTTTCTTTTCCTCTTTCTTTGACCGTTCTGGGGATGGGTGCTCCCAGCTAGTTTCCTGCGATTGAAGTACTTGTAATTGTCCTGGTAATAGGGCGTCTGCTGCGCAAGATTTCATCTCATATTTTGTTTGTGATTGTTCCTGTCTCTTAGGAACAGCCCTCACGTGTATTTTGGTTCGCTGACGCCACTTTGAGAAAGAAAACTAAGTGCCCTCAGGAGCTGAGTGCCAGCAGCTGTGCCCATCAAAGGCAGGACACCCGCGCCTCTCAAGGTGGCGGCCCTGTTTCTAAAAGGAAGTGGCAACACACTCAGAGCAAGCCAAGCCTTATGGGGGTCGGACGTGGGGGTGGGGGCATGTTTAGCATTTCTCATTTCAAGGTCAAGAGCCAGCTTTTCAACTTCTTAGGTTTTACTCGACGATTCATGCTGGTATCATCTAGCCCAGGCACGTAAACCTTTCTCTACGTGTAGGATGGGTCGTCGTATCTTTGCCAATGCACGCCCTATTGCCTGGCTGCAAAATGTCCCCTTTCTTCACTCGATCAATAGTCTTATTCTAGTAGTGAATACCTGTGTATTTCGAGTTATATTTATACAATACATGTACGGTAAGAAACGTTTGGTAAACAACACCAATGCAGCACAATTCTTCACCAAATAATAGAGCATTGCTGGTAACAGGGTACAGTGCTAGATGACCGAGTACAGGTGCTAAATGAATGAGGATAAGTGCTAGATAAATGAGGATAAGTGTTAGACGAATGCAGATAAGTGACAGATGAATGATGATACGTGTCAGATGAATGGGGATGTGTGCCATATGAATGAGGACATGTGCTAGAGGAATGGACATAAGTGCCAGATGAATGAGCAAAAGTGCCAGATGAATGACCAGAAGTGCCAGATGAATGGGAATATGGGCTACATAAATTAGGATATGTTTCATATGAATTAGGATAAGTGGCAGATGAATGAGGCTATGTGCTAGATGAATGACGGTAAGTGCTAGATGAATTTGGGTATGTGAGAGAAGAAAAAAGATATTTGTATTGTTTTGTATTTGGTTATTTATATAGCGCTCTTTTCCCACTTGTGTGGCCTCAATGCACTTTTCTTCTAGGAACTCCCTCGGTGACTGTAGTCAATGTGGTGACAAAATTGTAGGAGGTTTAGTTTAGGAGATGCGTGTGTGCATTTTGAGGGGCTAGGAATTTGGGGGCTGGCTAGGATCGACTAAGCAGTGCAAAGAGAGGCCATGCACGGGGTGGTCGCTGTTGATGGACTGCGATAGATTACTATTGTATAGAGAGTCGATGTATGGACAGCTATACAGAGTTCCTTTCGGATGGTAGTGGCTGTATGCTGGTGGCAGAGGTGCTGAGGTAAGTTACGTGTTTCAGTATGTGTGTTGCTAGACCGGATGTGTTTAGCCATAGCCGCATTATACGGTGCATGCTTGCATGGCCGTGCCGCTGGCCTGTGTCCACACTACTGGTGTGCCTACGTACCATAGGCTTGGAAGTTATTTGGCTGGAGGTTTCACGATGTAATTGGCTGAGAAAGAGACTAAAATCTAAATTTGGGATTCCTGTATAGTTGGAGCGAGGCCTAGTTTTCATGCTACAATCGGTTTCACAGTATAACAGGTCGAGATTGAGAACCCTCTGTTCTATCACCATTCTATCTGTTAGATGAATGAGGATAAGTGCTAGATGAATGAGGATAAGTGCTACATGAATGAGGATAGGTGCTAGCTGAATAAAGATAAGTGCCATATGAATGAGGAAATGTGCTAGATGAATGAGGATGAGTGCTAGATGAATGGGGATAAGTGCTAGATGAATGAGGTATGCGCCAGATGAATGGGGATAAATGCAAGATGAATGAAGATAAGTGATAGACAAATGAGGGTTCTGTGCTAGATGAATGAGTATTTGTGCTAGATGAGTGAGGATACATTCTGGATGAATGAGGATATGTGTTTATCACTATTCTTCAAATGACACTTTACTGCACTGCCTTCCCTTTTAATCCCTGACAGTTATAGACAATGGTTCCACTTAGACACCATTTCATCACGCTCTGCCGGTGCAATGAGTGGAATCTTTTTATCCTCTTCGAATGCATTTATTTCTGATGTATTTGCCAGTGCTGCATCAATTTCCTTTATTCTCTGTAGTGCTCAATGGATCCGAAAAAAGGGTTTGCTCATTGATATGCAATTAAACACTTCTGACTGTCTTACAGCGCTCTGAAATCAGGCGTTCTCAGGATAAGCTCTAATTAAAAATAACAGAAGCAATCCTTCATTAAACATATCTGCTGATGGCATGTGATTTTTCCTGAGATAACTAGAGAAAAGAGATGTTGAGTCCCTCCACAGGCCTAGAGAGGTCTAGTTAGGCTCTTGCCACTCCATTGTATAAATGCTTGCCTGAAAGTACATTTGGGGTCTCTCTTTTGCATCCTAGGCTATTTCTGGTCTCCCTAGAATGTCCCTAGAATGTCCGGCTTCCAGTTTCAAAATACAGCAGTGCCAGACCCTGAGGCGGCATACAGCAGTGCCGGACCCTGAGGCGGCATACAGCAGTGCCGGACCCTGAGGCAGCATACAGCAGTGGTGGACCCTGAGGCAGCATACAGCAGTGCCAGACCCTGAGGCGGCATACAGCAGTGCCGGACCCTGAGGCGGCATACAGCAGTGGTGGACCCTGAGGCAGCATACAGCAGTGCCGGACCCTGAGGCAGCAGTGCCGGACCCTGAGGCAGCAGTGCCGGACCCTGAGGCGGCGGGAGAATGCCTCTGGATAATGTGGCAGCTGCGGAATCCCAGCAAACATCACATTCATGGAAATATTCAGAGGATAGTATTCAGCTCAACCTTTCATCATTCCAAGATCAAACACAGAGCCATTGAATACACGTCTCAGAACACGAAATAAAACAACCAAAATAATTTTACCAGAACCATTTGCAAAAATGCAAGCATGTTTTTGCAGTAAGCCCTCGCGTGAGCACGTTATTTCTAAACAGCTCATCGTGTCCCTGTCTACGGGCGTCGCACCATCGGCCCAGCCCTGGGCCCAGAAAGGTGGGCAGTCATAAAGTCGAATTAATAAAGTCGAATTACAAAAATGTCGAAAACAAAATGTCGAAAAAAAAATAGAATGTTTTATTTTTTTATTTATGTGTATTTTGGGTTCCGCGAGTAAAAAAGAGGGGTCAAAAAAAAGGGGGGTTGGAGGGGAACCCCCGTTTCGAATAAAAAAATGTAGTAAAAAAGACATTCAAATTTTTTTTTCGACATTCTTTTTTTCGACTTTATGTCTTTCGACTTTATTGAATTCGACTTTATGACTATAAACCACCCAGGAAGCAGGCAACGTGGGAACCAGTCTAGGGCACATCACTGTCACTTCCAGCCTAGCTTCATGCCACCTTTGGGCCCTACCCAGCCATCCTACTGGAGTGCCGGACACTCCTAGAGACAGTCTCGTGGACTGTAATGGCACTTCCGTGACTGCTGACTGTCAAAAGAGTGCTGACCATGCTGAGAAGGAAAAGAAAACGAGGTCCCACGGGACAGAAAAAGATGCTGTGGTGAAGTCCAATTAAGGCAGCTGCAGGCGGGAACGCGGAGTTACCATCAAGACTTTTGGGGACCAGCCCCCCGTAAGGAGACGGTTGGTTGGGCAAATCATAGAGACTTCCAGTACTTTCCTGTACTTTCCTCCTCCGTCTGGATCTCGGTACCAAGAGTGGTTTTATCTAAACCTATGTGTTAAACTGTTGCTTTGCAGGTTCAGTGTTGCCTAATGTTTTGCTGTGCTGGTTCTGCTGGCCAGCAAGCAATGTGGAGACACATCAGTGCTGCATGTGGTCCCATCCCGTAGAGGTAGCTTCGCTCGTGGAGCCGGGCACCTCTTTTGCAGAGGGCATGGAAGTGGTTTGCTCCTGTTTCTTACTCTTCCTGAAGTGGCACATATGGGCTGAAAAGTGATGGAAGATACCTTGCCAGGAGCCTGGGTGTTATAGCTTCAGTGTTTCTGGCCACTATTTCCGGGTCCGAGGGAGCCTTCCAATGGGTGTGATAGCGTCAAAGCTTGTGCCTAGCATTTCTGGGTCCCAGGGGAGCCTAGTGTCAAAGCTTTGGCTAGTGTTTCTTGGTCCGAGGGGACCTTCCAATGGGTGTAATAGCGTCAAACCTTCTGCCAGTATTACTGGGGATCTTCCAATGGGTGTGATAGCGTCAAAGCTTGTGCCTAGTATTTCTAGGTCCCTGGGGATCTTCCAATGGGTGTGATAGTGTCAAGGCTTCTGACTAGTTTTTTTGATTCCCTGGGGAGCCTAGTGTCAAAGCTTATGCCAGTATTTCTGGATGCAAGGGGACCTTCCAATCGGTGTGAAAGCGTCAAAGCTTCTGCCAGTATTTCTGGACCTCAGGGGACCTTCCGATGGGTGTGATAGTATCAAAGCTTCTGCCCAATATTTCTGGGTCCCTGGGGAGCCTAGCATCAAAGCTTATGGCCAGTATTTCTGGATCTCAGGAGACTTGCCAATGGGTGAGATAGCGTCAATACTTCTGGCCAGTATTTCTGGGTCCCTGGGGTGCCTAGCGTCAAAGCTTCTGGCCAGTATTTCTCGGTCCCAGGGGACCTTCCAATCGGTTTGATAGCGTGAAAGCTTTTGCCAGTATTTCTGGACCTCAGGGGACCTTCCGATGGGTGTGATAGCATCAAAGCTTCTGCCCAGTATTTCTGGGTCCGTGGGGAGCCTAGCATCAAAGCTTATGGCCAGTATTTCTGGATCTCAGGAGACTTGCCAATGGGTGAGATAGCGTCAATACTTCTGGCCAGTATTTCTGGGTCCCTGGGGTGCCTAGCGTCAAAGCTTCTGGCCAGTATTTCTCGGTCCCAGGGGACCTTCCAATCGGTTTGATAGCGTGAAAGCTTTTGCCAGTATTTCTGGACCTCAGGGGACCTTCCGATGGGTGTGATAGCATCAAAGCTTCTGCCCAGTATTTCTGGGTCCCTGGGGTGCCTAGCGTCAAAGCTTCTGGCCAGTATTTCTGGTTCTCAGGGGACCTTCCAAAGGGTGCGGTAGCGTCAAAGCCTCTGGCCAGTATTTCTGGATCTCAGGGGACCTTACTATGGGTGTGATAGCTTCAAAGTTTCTGCCCAGTATTTCTTGGTCCCTGGGAAGCCTAATGTCAAAACATCTGGCCAGTATTTCTGGGTCTCTGGGGAGCCTAGTGTCAAAACTTCTGGTCAGTATTTCTGGATCTCAGGGGCCCTTCCAATGGGTGTGATAGCGTCAAAGCTTCTGCCCAGTATTTCTGGGCCCCTGGGGAGCCTAGCATCAAAGCTTCTGGCCAGTAATTCTGGATCTCAGGGGACCTGTCAATGGGTGTGATAGCGTCAATACTTCTGGCCAGTATTCCTGGGTCCCTGGGGTGCCTAGCGTCAAAGCTTCTGGCCAGTATTTCTGGTTCTTAGGGTACCTTCCAAAGGGTGCGGTAGCGTCAAAGCCTCTGCCCAGTATTTCTGGGTCCCTGGGAGCCTAGCGTCAAAGCTTTTGCCAGTATTTCTGGATCTCAGGGAGCCTTCCAATGGGTGTGATAGCGTCAATACTTCTGTCCACCATTTCTGGATCTCTGGGGCCCTTCCAGTGGGGGTGATAGCGCCAAAGCTTTTGCCGAGTATTTCTGGGTCTCTGGGGAGCCTAGTGTCAAAGCTTCTGGCCGGTATTTCTGGATCTCAGGGGACCTGCCTATGAGTGTGATAGCGTCAATACTTCTGGCCAGTATTTCTGGGTCCCTGGGGTGCCTAGCGTCAACGCTTCTGTCCACTATTTCCGGGTGCCATTGGACCTTCCAATAGGTGTGATAGCGTCAAAGCTTCTGGGCAGTATTTCTGGGTCTCTGGGGAGCTTACATCAAAGCTTCTGTCTACTATTTCCGGGTGCCAGGGGACCTTCCAAAGGGTGTGATGCGCCAATGCTTCTGTCCACTATTTCTGGATCTCAGGGGCCCTTCCAATGGGTGTGATAGCATCAGAGCTTCTGTTCACTATTTCTGGGTCCCTGGGGACCTTCCAGTGGGGGTGAAAGCGTCAAAGCTTCTGCCAGTATTTCTGGGTCCCTGGGGGGCTTAGTCTCACAGCTTCTGGACAGTATTTCTGGATCTCAGGGAGCCTTCCAATGGGTGTGATAGCATCAAAGCTTCTGGCCAGTATTTCTGCGTGCTTGAAACACATACATGTGATCCGGGCAGAATGCTGCTTACAGTGGAGTAACTTTGTTGGGGCAGGGGGATGACATCTAATGGAAAGGTGCCCCAGCCAAATGAATGGGGACAAAATGGTGTGCCAGGAAAGTTGGGGGTGACAAACACCCCTGCCCCCCCTTAAAATTACGCCCATGGCTGCTTACTCACTCAGCTGTGCTTCCACACTGATAGCCCCCGTTGCATGCTTTCCAAGCACACTGCTGTGTACCTCTAAAGCTATCAAACCCTGCCTGTCTCTGAGCAGCACACCTACTTATGGAAATGGGAACCCAGAAGGGAGCCACTTGACAGTCTACGTTTTGCAGGAGTCCCGGGCGCTGACTGTAGGCCAACACGTATGTATGGCAGGATGCAGGTCTGCAGGGCGTGTGTTCCCCTACATTAGGTCCATATTTCATATTATGGTAAGTGATTCAAACTGTCCGCGGGCAGAGCTGTGCAGGTGGGGAATCACAGCCTCGCTTGCATACTCAATGTGTGCTCTGTGGCACTCACTGAAGCTGTAGTGAGTCTTCCTGTGTCCACTGTGTCATTGCTCATGAAGATTTCAGTTCTTCTGGTGAGGGAGGGGGTGCTTTTAAGAAGGGGTTTGCACACGCCGGGTGGTAACAGGGCTGCTAAGGGCAGCTCGCCCCAGCTCTGCCCTAGATAATGAGAAAGGGAAGTAAGCAGCTCTTCTGCTCCCTTCCAGGAATACATTGAGCTTAATTTCCAAGAGCCCAGTAACCTGGCAAATAAGGGGGGGGGCTTTGATAGAAACCTGGAACGCCTGCAGGCCAGCCTCGTGCTCCCTCTAAGCTAGCGGAGATGGCAGAGCCAATGGAGAAAGCATCCAATGGCAAGGCTGCCTTGCGTGTGCCAGTCAAGAGTAGGACTCAAAGATATCGCAGAAACCAGGGAGGTTGGTCATTATGCGTGTTTTATTTCCCCTATGTTAAAAGAGTTCCGCTGGGCTTCTAACACCTCACAGCGCTATATTTGAAACAGGATGTATGGTGGCAGGAACTTCTAAATGACGAGATCAGGGGAATGGCACACACATCCAATTAGTCGTCACTGGACGCACTCAATACTGGGTGCAATCGGATATCATCGAGAGGGATGATACAAAATTTGAGAGCCACAACGTCTCCATCTGTAAAATTGATAGGAGTAGACTCCATTCCAGAACCTCTGACCAAGACGTGAGGCGATTCTGAAGCCTCTTTTCAGAATGAGGGATGATAGTGAAGTTCCTCATGCTGACGCCAGCAGCATGTGAAGTCATCGTTCCTCATGACGCATGAGTGCAGGTTGTGAAATCTCTGATCGGGGCGCAAATCGTTTCTGAAGTCTCTGGTCAAAAAGAGAGGTGATTTTGAAGATAATGATGAGAGGCGAATGTGCCGTCTCCTAAGAGGACAAGAAGGTCTTTGATTAGGGTAGTAGCAGACTCTGAAAGCCCTAATCAGGACGAGAGGCCGTCTTTGACAGAATGGGAGGTGATTGTGATGCCTCTGATCAGGGAAAGAAGCATTTGAAAAGTCTCTGATAAGAACGGGAATCGATTTGGAAGTCTTTGACCAGAGGTCGAGGGAATCGTGAAGTCTCTGACGAGGAAACAGATGATTGTGAAGTCTCTGATCAGACGCAGAGGCACTAAGTCACTTTCGAATGAAAGGCGATGGTGGTGCCTCAGCCCATGAACACAGTTGATGCTAAAGTCTCTGATCAGGGTGAGCTGCAAGTGTAAACTCTCTAAGTGTTTCTAGAGAGGGACGCCCGTTACCTTTTTTAAACATTTTTGTAAGGAACTTGAAGTTGGTCACTCTAAGTTAACTGGGGGAACCCAGCCGTGAACCCCTTGCTCACTGTGCTCAGAGAGACACAGCTCCACCTCACTGATGAGGCCCAACAAGGCTGAAACACGTGCCTCGGGTTACTGTTGGTACTCTTGTTCAAAGGATATTTGCCTGGCATTCTGGTGCTGGACTGCCCTTGTGGGCGGGACAAAGACTGATGTGCAAATGGGTATTCCTCCTTTGTGAAAAGTACAGCGAGAAAAAAGCGATGGCTGCAGACCCTCAACGTGGGAAATAAAACACAGAACAGTTTATCATGCCATGTTCTTCTAGAGGGGGGATCCTGCTACCTTTTTTCTGTATTTTCAGAAAATACTCACAGACCAATGTTAAGGTATGTGCTTAGTACACATAAAACGCATGGGGTAAAAAATAAAAAATAAATCTTACCTGCACAGCCATTGAAACATTCTATCAAGCCACAAGTTCACTAAAGTTATCAAGAGGCTCAACCCTTTAAAACTCCCCACATACTGCCTCGGGGGGCCACCATCACAGTGCCCCCCAGGGGACCATTTTCCATACACTGACCCAATGAAAGTGCGCCTCCATTCTCGACCCTAAATGCATTCCTTCTCCGAAGTCTTCAGTTGAGAAGGAACGGTCTGAATTCTGAAGAAAGCCCCCTGCACCTCACCAATGTCCCAGTGCCCCCAGCAAAAGGCAATGCAGCAGAAAAGGCCAATTCTATGCAATATGTGAACAGTGTCTGACTGGCTGGTCTGCAACCCTGTGTACGTGTATCGGTGTGTGCCAACGAAATCTAAAGAGGCGGGGACCACCAAAAACGTTCAAGTCCACCACTTAAAGTAGAGATTAGTATTTGGGCCGGCTGGCAACCACCGTCGTATACAGTGGATTAATATAATAGTGTGTGCCAGTACCAAAGGGCAATGCCCCACCCTGCCACCCTATCCTTGGCAAACGCCTTGCTGTAATGTTCATATAAGTTAGACAAATTCAAAAACCTGATGCAAACATTCAAAGAAATGTTTTAATAAATAATTAAGTTGTCATTAAAAAAAAGGTTTTCTTTAATGAGGAGACAATCTAAAGGGTGTCCAATGCATTGTGGATTACGTCAAGTCGTTCAGCGGGCACCATAACATCGCCTCTTAATCCTCCCACCGACAGTGGTGCTACACCACTGTCGGCTCGGGGGTGGAGATGCTGTGGGCTGCCGCTCTAGACCACGAAGGCCCGCTGGATTCCCTGCTCTCATTCACACGGACAGAAATGGAAGATTGTTCTTCCACTGGCAGTGGTTGAAGTGGGCGGGAGCGGTTGGGAGCGGTGCCCCTCCACTTGTTTGTTTATGTTTTCCTGTTCCAATACTTTTATTTTAAAAAGAAACCATCCCGAATGGTTTCATTTTTAAAAAAAAAGTGTAGGAAGAAGTTGAACTTTCACTCCAGTGCACTGCACTGAACATTCCCTTAAATAGCAGGTGTGTTTGTTTGGGGGTTTGGATTGCGCATGGCAAGGGGTGTGGAGATGGGGTTTGTGGGGAGCGGGGTCAGGCCAGCAGGGACCATAGTTCCACTACTTCTTTGTGTACACTTTGACCACTGACCATTGGTCAGTTGGAAGGATTAAGAGGGGATGGTTATGGTCTGAGGTGAAGGACTTGTTGGAGTCTGAAATGCATTGGACACCCTTTAGACTGTCTCCTCATTGAAGAAAGCCTTCATTTTATGACAGCTGGATTATTTATAAACCATTCTTTTGAATGTTAGCTTCAGGTCTTTGAATGCATGTCATTTATACGCACATTATAGCCAGGCGTTTGCCAAGGATAGGCTGGCACTGCGGTGGCACTGCGGGGCTTTCCCTTTGGTCTTGGCATCACTAGTATCTGTGTGTCCCAAGACATGTACAAACAAAACTGAACTCTCCATGTCCTTTTCTACACTTTGAGAAAGTTCCTTGAAGTACCATGAGCACTACTGCAGAAGCCCAGAAGTAAATGATACAGATATACTAAAACTGTTGTGGAAAGTGAGGTTTCCAGAACTATTCCTAATGTCCTTAGCCTCGTAGGTAAGTCTTTCAATGTCAGGTGGCATGGGCGGTCGGTCAGAAAGGGCTCAACTGCAACAGCGTACGCCGCTCCTGATCACGTGGTAACGCGCCTGTCCCTTTAAGAGGAGAAAGACGTAGTGGCGCGTAATGGCTTTGACCTAGAAGTGGCGGTGGAGATAGGGGACTTGTCAGGAGAGGGCGGCGGGCTGGGGTGTTTTGACAAGCTCGGTAACCGGTTGTATAAATGGCTCTGTCCTCACCAGCTGAGCGGGGTGAGACTTATCTCCTGCCCCCTACATTTCAAGGAGAGGTTACTGCGGGAGGAAAGGTACATTCATCGAAAGCTGTCCAGATTCCAATCCGCACACACCATCCCTTAGTATTTATGACACTATCAGCACTCTGGGGAAAAAGCATTGCTTTCTCCGCCCAAGAATTATGGCCCACTGGAGCACCCATATCTTTCGCTACTACTGCACATCTGTGCCTCTTAATTTCACTGAATGTCAAAAGGCGTGCCAGCAGCACCAGCCCGGCACCTTCTCCCTCTCGGCAGCCCAAATGATCTAGGACCATTGTATGGCGGCGTTTTGCAGGACAGACGTAGAGCCTGATTCACAGAAGCGTGATATAATGGCACAATCTCATTGGGAAACGCTCTGCGCTTCGGGGCCTTGCACTCATATAAATGAGCGCAGATGTCCGTACTCTTTTAAAATAAAAATCCCAGTATTTATTATAGAAAAGACAGAGCCATGACTCTGACACCTGTGGCAAGAGAGGGGAATCTCAAATCAGCCATCCAAAATACCTGTTAATGCTGTACTCTGGCTATACACTGGGTGGCGCTGGTGCACTACTTTATGCAATACCTTGGTTAGCCAACAGGAGTCACTGCTGTGTTGATATTGGTCTACCTGCTCCCTGTGCCTTACACAATGCCCTACTTCTATACAACAGCAAGGTGTCACTGCTTCCTCAGTGTCTATTACGCTAGTTAATAGATGTTGTACCCCAACTGAGAGTGCCAGTACTACATTACTGCAATCTGTACTGTATCTGGAGAATGTGCTACTCTCACTGGCCACTGGGTGTCGCTGGACTGCCCGTTCAGTATCCTAGCCAGCAGCACCACGCTCTGCCTCGCCACTGTCTGTAATTTTAGCATTAGTGTTCCTCTAGCCCTCCTCCGTGTCACAGCACTGTGCTACACTTCTACACCATTGCCTGCTGGGAGTTGTAGTATTGAGTCACTTCAACTGGCTAACATGGACTGAAGTAAAACAAAGGTAAAAGCAGAGCCTGGTGCGGAGCAGGGTGTGCCCCATGACATGGAGTCATTTACTAACTCTACCCACTAGGCACCCCATCAAACAACACCCTAACATCATCCGATGAATCCCAGAGTCACACTTTCCTCTAAGACGAGAAAGTAAATCGCTCCGGATGCCACATCCGATCACTGGAAAAAAGTGTCTTTCTGTGGGATCACCTCCTTTCAACCTTACCTCATGAATTCTACTGGTGGAACCGTCTTGCTCCTGCTCTATAACACGCTGATGTCAGTCAATGTCCACACGTGTGAACACCTCTCTGACAACACACAGCTGAAGACGCTCCGTTATAGCCCTCAATTTCTAACATGATAACCAGACATCCCACATCTGAAGAAACTCTGTTATAGCCCTCGATTTCTAACATGATAACCAGACATCCCACATCTGAAGAAACTCTGTTATAGCCCTCGATTTCTAACATGATAACCAGACATCCCACATCTGAAGAAACTCCGTTATAGCCCTCAATTTCTAACATGATAACCAGACATCCCACATCTGAAGAAACTCTGTTATAGCCCTCGATTTCTAACATGATAACCAGACATCCCACATCTGAAGAAACTCGGTTATAGCTCTCAATTTCTAACATGATAACCAGACAATCCACATCTGAAGAAACTCCGTTATAGCCCTCGATTTCTAACATGATAACCAGACATCCCACATCTGAAGGAACTCCGTTATAGCCCTCAATTTCTAACATGATAACCAGACATCCCACATCTGAAGAAACTCCGTTATAGCCCTCAATTTCTAAAATGATAACCAGACATCCCACATCTGAAGAAACTCGGGCATAGCCCTCAATTTCTAACATGATAACCAGACATCCCACATCTGAAGAAACTCTGTTATAGCCCTCAATTTCTAACATGATAACCAGACATCCCACATCTGAAGAAACTCTGTTATTGCCCTCAATTTCTAACATGATAACCAGACATCCCACATCTGAAGAAACTCGGGCATAGCCCTCAATTTCTAACATGATAACCAGACATCCCACATCTCAGGAACTCCATTATAGCCCTCAATTTCTAACATGATAACCAGACATCCCACATCTGAAGAAACTCCGTTATAGCCCTCAATTTCTAACATGATAACCAGACATCCCACATCTGAAGAAACTCTGTTATAGCCCTCGATTTCTAACATGATAACCAGACATCCCACATCTGAAGAAACTCCGTTATAGCCCTCAATTTCTAACATGATAACCAGACATCCCACATCTGAAGAAACTCTGTTATAGCCCTCGATTTCTAACATGATAACCAGACATCCCACATCTGAAGAAACTCCGTTATAGCCCTCAATTTCTAACATGATAACCAGACATCCCACATCTGAAGAAACTCTGTTATAGCCCTCGATTTCTAACATGATAACCAGACATCCCACATCTGAAGAAACTCGGTTATAGCTCTCAATTTCTAACATGATAACCAGACAATCCACATCTGAAGAAACTCCGTTATAGCCCTCGATTTCTAACATGATAACCAGACATCCCACATCTGAAGGAACTCCGTTATAGCCCTCAATTTCTAACATGATAACCAGACATCCCACATCTGAAGAAACTCCGTTATAGCCCTCAATTTCTAAAATGATAACCAGACATCCCACATCTGAAGAAACTCGGGCATAGCCCTCAATTTCTAACATGATAACCAGACATCCCACATCTGAAGAAACTCTGTTATAGCCCTCAATTTCTAACATGATAACCAGACATCCCACATCTGAAGAAACTCCGTTATAGCCCTCAATTTCTAACATGATAACCAGACATCCCACATCTGAAGAAACTCGGGCATAGCCCTCAATTTCTAACATGATAACCAGACATCCCACATCTGAAGGAACTCCATTATAGCCCTCAATTTCTAACATGATAACCAGACATCCCACATCTGAAGAAACTCCGTTATAGCCCTCAATTTCTAACATGAGAACCAGACATCCCACAGCACTAAGAATGCTGTCAGATTCTCTTATCACACAAATGCACACAGAATGGAAAGGGAATTCTAAAACAATGTCTTAGTGGCAGAGGAGGTTAGTCAATAGCACGCGATAAGTCCCCGCCAGTAAAAATGACGAGAACTGACTTCCTCTGTCCAGATATTTAACCCATCCTAAGCACAAAGATAAATCTAGCCCACACAGAGTTTCATCTTCCCATGCATTATCCTGGTAAATGTATGGATTTATCCAGAAGGTTTAGTCACAGAGATGTTAATCAATATCCAATTTGTCAAACACCTGCAAGTGAGATCATTGCACAAGCAGAAAGTACAAGCACCCTGTGAAGGGCCTTACCCAGGACCGTGAGCCGTGCGGGCCGCGACCGGATGGCGGCCTGAATGGCCTGGCACTCGTACACAGCGTCATCCTGGAGCTCCGCCCGCTGGATCTTCAAATGGTGCTCCCCGGAGAGGTGGTCCCCGATGACGGAGTAGCGTGGATACCCTAAGGGGCGAAGGACAGAGTCAGGGACACGCAAGTCCAAGGCAAGAGGTGCAGAGGCGCACCGAGGGAACACATGGGTCGCTGGTAAAGCCCTATGCAATGTGGTTTCCTTATGCTGACCATGGTGCCCGCATTTCATCTTCTACCTAAAAAAAAAGCTATGGTCTACAAATACATATTGCATAGTAAATGTACAAATATCAATTTCTATTTAAATAATTACTTTTTAAAATATTTTTTAACACTTGATGGTGCTTTAAATAAAACCTTGATTGCAATAAATGTCCATGAATTGTCAAGAAGTGTGGAAGAAGGAGTGCTGTTCCCTCGGTGCCATTATTCCCCCAGGTTTACCGACCTATCTTTACTCACGAATCCTCCTTTCTGAAGCATATATTAAGTTCCGAGCTATACAAAAATGTAAATAAATAAACAAAGAATTTCCATAATTTGAAAGGCATGATCAGAAGGACCAGCCTTCGAAAAGAAAAACCTGTTCCACATTTAGAGCTCGGCATAATACATGCAGGATCAAGCGCCTCTCCCGCATAGCTCACTTTATCCTGGGCTTCACCCCGCTATACCAGGTACCTTCGAACAGAACAATCCTGTTTCACATTTAGAGCCCGGCACTATGCATGCAGGATCAAGCGCCTTTCCAGCATAGCTCACTTTATCCTGGACTTCACCCCGCTATACCAGTTACCTTCATAAAGAACAATCCTGTTCAACATTTAGAGCCCGGCACTATGCACACAGAATCAAGCGCCTCCCTGCATAGCTCACTTTATCCTGGGCTTCACCCCGCTATACCAGGTACCTTAGAATAGACACATTTAGAGCCCGACACTATGCATGCAGGATCAAGTGCCTCCCTGGATAGCTCACTTTATCTTGGGCTTCACCCCGCTATACCAGGTACCTTCGAATAGACACATTTAGAGCCCGACACTATGCATGCAGGATCAAGTGCCTCCCTGCATAGCTCACTTTATCCTGGGCTTCTCCCGCTATACCAGGAACCTTCATAAAGAACAATTCTGTTCCACATTTAGAGCCCGGCACTATGCATGCAGGATCAAGCGCCTCCACGTGTAGCTCATTGTATCCTGGGCTTCACCCCACTATACCAGGTACCTACCAATAGACACATTTAGAGCCCGGCACTATGCATGCAGGATCAAGCGTCTCCCTGTGTAGCTCACTTTATCCTGGGCTGCACCCCGCTATACCAGGTACCTTTATAAAGAACAATCCTGTTCCACACTTAGAGCCCGGCCCTACGCATGCCGGGCAAACACCTCCCCCGCATAGCTCACCTTATCCTGGACTCGGTGCAGCTGAAGTATTATTAGTCCTGTGTTGTTATGGGGGATGCCTTTCATTTCTGAAAGCAGTGCACCCATCTAGGATCTCTCGGGGTACCCTACCCTGGTAGCATGCAGAAGAAGTCACAGTCTCCATTATGCTCTGCTCCGCAAGTCCAAGACCTGCACGCTACCAATTATGGATTAACACCTATTGACTGATTATGAGTTCCAGCTGTACTCCATCGTTTAGCATCCAAGTAGTTCAGTTATAGGATTGATTTTATGGAGTCTGGGGTACATTTCAGGGGGCAGGAATAAACTCCCGGTTCTGGATACAGCACTCTAACCTGGTGCCTCTATAAGCCTGTGCGTCCTGTGCTTTAACTGTCCACTTTTCTTCGCCTGTTCTCTCTTGAAATGTGGAGTTTTGCTGCTCCCCATGGCACATCAATACATCAATCAGTGTGTCACATGTTCCATCCAATAGCCCCCCTCCCAATCACACACCTACTTACCCAGACATATATCCATCCACCCACATTCCCACCTAATACCACTTATCCCCACCACACACCTACTGACCATCCATCCATCCACCCACCCATCCATCCATCCATCCATCCTCCCATCCAATACATCCCTGCCAGTCACACACCTCCTTACCTGGCCACTGGTTATCCGTCCATCCATCCATTCATCCATCTATCCATACATCCATCCATCCACCCATCTACCCATCCATCCATTTATCCATCCATTTATCCATCCATCCATCCATACACCTCTCTCAGCCACACACAAACTTACCTGCCCACTAGTCATCCATTTGCCCATCCGTCCGTCCGTCCATCCATCCAACACATCCCTCCCAGCCACATATCAACTTACCTGGCCACCACTCATCCATCCGCCCATCCAACCATACATCTATCCGTCCGTCTGTACATCTATCTCTTAAGAGATGTAATATTAATATGCTTTTATACTGCACCAAATCACCACAATAGAAGTATCAGAGAGCCTAGTATTGCCCCTAGTGTGGCCCACTGTGTCCACAGCAGGAGTATCTAGAACTTAGTGTGCTGCAAGAAACAAAATGAGCGAGGGGAAGAAGAGAGGATTGGGAAATTGTAAATCGATACTGAAAACACACAGAGGGAGGAATACAGCGGGGGCACATGTTGCGTGATATTATCTGTGCATGGCAGTCCTGCAAGGTGGGTATTGGCTCTGCAAAGGGAGAAGGCAGATATGCCATAAAGTGTTGCCATAATTGGAATGTGTTTCCACAGCAGATTTTGAGAATTGCAAGTTAGTACACAATGTAATGTTGGATGCCTGAGGTGCTTAAAAGTGTGCTTGCGAGATCCTTGCAGTTTGATGGCCTATTTACCTGGGCAATTCTACACTTGGTACCGCTGGTCAGACTCACAAATGGTAATTCTGTGCCTGCCAAGCCTGAGCCAGGAGTGGCCGAGTCAGGAATAAACTGTCTATAATGGCGAATGCTGTTGGTAATGGAATTTAAGGGAATTAAGTGGTTGCTGTGAGGATCAAGTTCAAGACCCTCTGCATCATCCACAAGGCTTTCTGGGGCCTAGGACCCCGCTAAATGTAATTTCATGAAATGCCTGGGGTAGCGGAAGTGACATCACATGACCCTTGACCTCTAATGACTTCACAAGAAGTGATGTCATTTGACCCCACCCTGAAGTGACATCATAGAAAGCAATAAAACACAACCTTTCCCCCCCTTGACAAAATAGAAATTGGCATCACATAGCCCCAAATGACGTCCCTGCTCTGAGCGCTTTTTACAAGCTAAGCAAACATAGACCCCAAAAGCACTCCACCCGCCTTGTGTTCGCACCAGCAAAAACATATCAGAGGACACATACCCTGGCCTTCCCTCTTTCTCTTAGAGAGGTCCGCTAACGAGGAGAAAGGCCTATTCCATTAATCAAGCGTACTTCCAGAAGTTGCCTCTCGCTAGGCATTCTGGGAGGAAGCCTTTCAGTCCTTGAGTCTAAGTGTCATATAATAATAATCTAGCATTTATATAGCGCTACGAAGCCTCAGGCATCTGAGCGCTGCTTATTATTACCCACGGTGTGTGGTGCTCATTTATCGGCCTCAGAAGGATGAAAGGCTGAGTTTGGCCCTGCCAGCTTTCAAGCCTGCGTCAGCAGTCTCCGCACAGATGTCAAAGTCAGCGCTCTACTCGAGCGCTCTATCGGACCGACTACATATATATTTAATTCTATTGAAATTAAGATATTAAAAGAGATAGTCTTAATAATGGCAGAAATGCAGAAAGCTTATCCCCCATGGCCGACGTTATAAAGAAAGGACGTAGTGAACGATTGAGAAAACAAACATATCTTACTTTCCAACAACAAAGAATTGTGTACATGATTCTACAAACCCACCGCTTTCCTGAAAATATGTACTCAGCTAGAGCCTGAGTACTGGCCAAAGCCCAGGTTGATAAGCACGCATCCCCAAAGTCCTCCTCTTCCTTCACAAGCATGCACACCTCAGCACTCCTCATGAAGCCGACTTCCGGGCTGCTGATGGATTCTGCCCAGCAAGCAGCTGCGAGGCGTCAGTGCGCAGGCGCGGGATTTGTGTGATGTGTGGACCAATGGGCCTGTGAGAGGGTGGGGGATGAGAACTTGGGGCTCAGTGGGGCAGGTGGCTCTTCTGCACCGTCTATGGGGAAGCTAGTGATTAATTCGCTGTGTCACATGGCCACGCAGCCGGTTATTTCGGGACGCGGCGTGTGCGCGACACCGGGTCCAGCTCCCCTGCACCAGCGCGGATCCACGCAAGGTGTGTGCCGCTGCTGTGCAGCTAATTGGCTGCAAGGCCGGAGCAGGTGCTGCGGAGGCATTTGTAATCCTGTTGAGAGACTGGGAAGGGGCTAAGCATGGCAGGGGCACCCTCCCACATCCTGCTTCTGATGTTGTGAGTAGTGATGCGCAAAATGGCGGCGTTTTCCTGTGTGGAAGTATTGGCGAACTTTGAGTTAAATCCAGTAAAGCACAAGGAGCGAAATGGACAATTTTGTAACGATTTTTTTAATAACTTGAATTGTGTGGTTTTTGTTTGGGTATTCTGGGGCCGCAAAAAACGTTTGGCCTTCTAATTATCCCAAAATGCATGTTCCTGGAACAAAAAATGGGCACATTTCAATTTGGCCTGAAGCGGTCGAATTTGGAGAAAGACGGTTCACCGGCAAAGTGGAGTTTTAGGCTGATGACACCAATTCAGTTTCACAGGCAAACGTTTTGCGCAGCACTAGTGGTAAGTCAGGCCTACTGAGGTCATGTGACCAGGGGCTGATTCAGACCTATTTGGAGGTGAAGACGCGTCCTGCAAAACAGGTGCCTCGAAAGGGAAGCCCAGTAGGGCGGTCGGAGCCTGTTTAGGAAAGCCTGCCGTAAAGCTTGACCCGCCGTAGCAGCCCCATACTTGGAGACAAGCATGGACTGGGAAACAAAAGAGGTCCAAGGTGCAGAGGCCTACTGGGAAATCCCTTTGTTGGTATGTATATATTGTAATGTCTATATGAGACTATGTTTTTTGTAAAGGTTCTGTTATGATATAATGGAATCAAGAACAAATAAAAATAAAAAAAATAAAAACTGGGAAATCTTTAAAGTTCCCTGAGCCAGACCACCCCAGGCCAGGGTGCAGAGGCCTGAGGCCAGTCCACCCTAGACCAGGGTGCAGAGGCCTACTGAGAACTCTCTAGAGTTTCCTGAGGCCAGTCCACCCCTGGCCAGGGTGCAGAGGCCTATTGGGAAATCTCTAGAGTTTCCTGAGGCCAGTCCACCCCTTTCCATGGTGCAGAGGCCTACTGGAAAATCTCTAGAGTTCCCTGAGGCCAGTGCACCCCAGGACAGGGTGCAGAGGCATACTGGGAAATCTCTAGAGTTTCCTGAGGCCAGTCCACCCCTGACCAGGGTGCAGAGGCCTACTGGTAAATCTCTAGAGTTTCCTGAGGCCAGTCCACTCCTCCACAAGGTGCAGAGGCCTACTGGGAAATCTCTAGAGATCTCTGAGGCCAGGCCAGGGTGCAGAGTCCTACTGAGAAATCACTAGAATTCCCTGAGGCCAGTCCACCCCTGACCAGGGTGTAGAGGCCTACTGGGAAATCTCTAGAGTTCCCTGTGGCCCGTCCACCGCTGGACAGGGTGCAGAGGCCTACTGGGAAATCTCTAGAGTTACCTGTAGGCCAGTCCACCCCTCCTTGGACATGATTGGGATTTTTAGGCAATTCCCAGATTTCCCTATAGATTACTCCACCTCTGCATATGGTTCAAAGCAGGAACTTCCACTGGAGCTTAGAGGCAAGCATTTCTCCAAGTGTCAATGGATGGACACCGCCGAGTAGTTCTGCCCTAAGATTCCACTCACCCAGTCACAACCATTGCTTATACCAGTGCCCACATTTTAAATACCTTGTACAACTCTACAACACAACCTGAACCGACTCGACCCTCCCCTTTACCTGAAGGCATAGCACGAGGAAACACCCTCAACCAAGGACATGTGCAGGGTCTTTAGAGAATGTCAAAGTTGAGACACCACTCCCGCTCCGCGCTTGACCAGTACAATTAGCGTTAATTGTCCAGATATAAAGTATCTCAAAGTCTTCAATCGATTGGTATTCCAGTTTATTGTCTGGTATTAGGTAAGCAGAAACAGCCAACACGTGTTTTGACTTAAAAGTGTTTCTCAAGGAAACTGAGTTTTTCTTTGAGTTCCCCAGATGTGTTTTTCTATAAGTAGTCAAGTCAGTAGATTGAAACGTTCTTTTGAAATACATTTTTGGTGTTGTAGATAATTCTAAAGCAAATCGTCCCCCTCGTTGGAGTAACAAGTTTGATGTGAGTTGTCCTGTATGTAATCACTCTATGTATGCTCCGCGTTTCTGTCATCAACGAGGGGGACAATTTGCTTTAGAATTATCTACAACACCAAAAATGTATTTCAAAAGAACGCTTCAATCTACTTATAGAAACACCCATCTGGGGAACTCAAAGAAAAACGCATTTGAGGAGACTTTGGGCAAAAAATTAGAGATAATAAGGAAATATGGCAGATAGCTAGTCCCACATCCTACCAGCACACAGTCCCTGTTCTCTTGGGCACACCAGTCATCAATCTCAAGCCTGCGTAAGATCTTCACATCTAAGCTTCTAACCACTCCTGACCCAGTTCTTTGGCGCCGCCATGCTAATACTTTAGCTGAGTAAAGCCTCTCTCGGCTCTTTCCACATGGTTTCTCGATGTTAGTAGCAATGAAGTTCCATAACAAAATCTCTTGTGGTCTTCTCCACAAGCACCGGCATTAAAGATTTTCTTATTCGCAAACTTCTAGAAATAGTTGGTAGTATTCAGGCTTTCACAGATCTGTGCAACCGTGCAGGGACTAGTTTAGCTTTACTTGCGGCAGCAGAGGGTGGAATATTAGGCAACAGTTATCGCTCACTTGGTTCTGAAGATAAGGAAGATGGCATAGCCATAGGATCAGATGTAGTTTCCAGGCTCAATCCATCAGAGGTTTTCGGCAGAGTTTGTGAAAATTGGTCAGAATCGTCTGGCAATGCAAACCACCTTACACAAGTATTGAAGATCCCCTGGGGAATTTAGTGGGTCTGCTGTTTGACAGGATTTGCGAAAGTTAACCAGACGATGTGTTGCCACACATTTATCGAAGGAGTCGGCCCACATACAAACATCTGAAATGTTTGCTTTTACTTGTGTCCATTGTTCAGGAGAGAATTAGGGCAGAGAGCTATCGTCTGAGTCAGACTGGAGCTGTACAGTAGAGGATGCTAGTGCTTCAGAATAAGCCTTAACCCCTACTACACCTGATAACCCCTACTACACCTGATAATCCCTACTACACTTGATAACCCCTACTACACCCGATAATCCCTACTACACCTGGAAACCCCTACTACACCTGATAACCCCTATCACACCTGATAACCCCTACCACACCTGATAACCCCTACTACACTTGATAACCCCTACTACACCCGATAATCCCTACTACACCTGAAAACCCCTACTACACCTGATAACCTCTACCACACCTGATAACCCCTACCACACCCAATAACCCCTACTACACCCGATAACCCCTACTACACCCGATAATCCCTACTACACCTGAAAACCCCTACTACACCTGAAAACCCCTACTACAACTGATAACCCCTACTACACCGGATAACCCCTACTACACCGGATAACCCCTACTACACCTGAAAACCCCTACTATACCTGATAACCCCTACTACACCTGATTACCCCTACCACACCTGATAACCCCTACCACACCTGAAAACCCCTACTACACCTGATAACCCCTACCACACCTGAAAAGCCCTACTACACCTGAAAACCCCTACTACACCTGATAATCCCTACTACACCTGATAACCCCCTACCACACCTGATAACCCCTACTACACCTGATAACCCCTACTACACCTGAAAACCCCTACCACACCTGAAAACCCCTACTACACCTGATAACCCCTACCACACCTGAAAAGCCCTACTACACCTGAAAACCCCTACTACACCTGATAATCCCTACTACACCTGATAACCCCCTACCACACCTGATAACCCCTACTACACCTGATAACCCCTACTACACCTGAAAACCCCTACTACACCTGATAACCCCTACTACACCTGATAACCCCTACCACACCGGATAACCCCTACTACACCTGATAACCCCCTACTACACCTGATAACCCCTACTACACCTGATAACCCCTACTACACCCGATAATCCCTACTACACCTGATAACCCCCTACTACACCTGATAACCCCCTACTACACCTGATAACCCCTACCACACCTCAGGGAAGCAGTAAAGTAGTGGAAAAGACCATTATATCGCTTTCATCTGTTACAACATTTTCAGAATTTGAGACCCCAACATCTACTAAGTCATTCATTTGGCAAGCCCCCTCTTTGCTACCATTGTGTATATCAAAAATAACACTTCTATCAGGAGACATATCAATTCTCCCAATACGTAGTCTATGCTTTTTGCGTGAACTCAACTCCAGGACCTCAGAAATGTGGTTCCTGTCAAAAACCAGAGAACCAGCCACAACAATGGTGGCTGTAACTTCAGGGCCATGCTTTGGGGAAGTCAAAACAGGGTTATTAATCAGTAGGGGAAGAGGCTTTTTGCACACAACGTTTCTTCTCGTTGCAGGCATATTGCCCTGGAGGCAGCATACACCCTTAACCAAGTGAGTTAGATGGTGGGTAGCACTCTGTAATTTACAGAAGCGAATACCCAAAGACACCGTTCCATAACAGATCGTGTAGCTGTTGTCCGGATCACAGACCTCCCACTGGGTCGATGGCACGCAGACTCCTCGGGAACCAGGCACACCAAATACGGCACGAAAATCGTTGACCAGCACCATAATGCTGCAGCTCCCGTCATTATGGCTAAATCTCTGACCGACAGCATGAGGCAGGCTAGAGAACAGGACCCACAGGTCTGAACGAAGACGAAAACAGAAACGTCAAGCTGCACTGAACCCAAAAGTTACAGCCGCTTCCGATTGCTTACTTTTGCACAGGAATCTTGAGAATTGTGCACTACTGGTCCCAATGACCATTAACCTCCCAGCATCCATTTCACTTTACCATGAGAAGACACAGCATGCTAAAAGAGAGCTTCTTTCAGTGCCAAATCATGAAGGTCAGTCCCCCTGCACCTGTAGCATGGACTGCATTGTTGGCTCCTCTGGTAATGCACCAGCCCATTTTCCCCAATGACATTGATGAGTGGCTGATTCATCAAACCCAGACAATCTTAGGCCTCTTTGCTGACCCTGTAATCCTCTGTATACACTTTATGGTTCCATGTGAAAATGTCCACAGGAAAATGTAGTCGTGTGAAAATGTCCCCAGCAAAAAGTCGTTTTCAAAAATATAGTCATTCAATACACTGAATGCAAAGTGTGAAAATGTTGCCAGTAATAAGGTCCCCAAATTTAAATACACAAAAATACAAGGGTGTAACCCAAATAATGACCCAAACTTTTAATGAAACCTCCACAATCACCTTAAATCTGGTCCTAAATATTCCCCTTGCTTCTAACCGGAACTCTTACAGAACACTAACCTTTCAGCGTGCAAAAGCATTTCATTTGCATGTTACTCAATACAAAATCAATGAAAAAGGAACAGTGAACTTAACTCCAACCCCATCACCAGCTAGCCACAAATGAATAACCTGTGCCTTAACCCAAACCCATCCTCTAATCCTAACCTTAGCCTTACCCCAGCTGCACCTCTCCCACTTACCCTGATGCTTACTTTGCTCTAAGCACTAGGTTTATCCTAACCCCTATCCTACACCAACATCACCAGCCCTCTCCAGCCTCCCTTTCCCTTTCTTTAACATATAGCACGTGAGCACCTGGAGACTATGCAAATGGCAGCGGTGCGCGGTACGAATCCTCATAACATGCCCAACCATTATTCCATTAGCCCTAGCCTTTCCATAACCTAACAGTTAGCCTGACACTAAATTGCCCTAATAATTTACCACACCCCAACATCAGCAGCACTACATTTTTGGCTACTTTTCAGCTGCAATTTTTACTTTTTGCTATCAACATTTTCACTGGATACTCTCTTTATTTCCTACTTTAACAAATGGGACCACCCAACATTTATGCTGATGGCAAGGGGTCATTTTAAATCACACCTAAATTGCACTGGAGGGGCTGTGTCTGTTTTCACTTTCCTTGAAAGGGTCCCCTGTGCTATTTTTATAATTTCCAAAAACGAGTACAAACGTAAAGAGTTAAAAAAAAAGTTTGAAAAATGGGGTGGGGTGAAAACATTTCTACTCTTAACATTTACAATCCAGCTTGGAAAAAGTGTAAATGCCACATTCAAATGTGTCTTTGCCGGCGGTATTTACAATGAATTCCTATGGACCTGTTGCTTTTACCAGGTGGTAAAGTGAGGTGGATTCCATGGAATCTAAAACTTTTCCACCAGCATGAATTATTGTTCCGTGCCCCCACTTTCGCCTCCTGGGGTCGCAAAACAAAGCGTAAAGAGTTTACTGATTTCTTTTACTCTGTACAGTTAAGATCTAGCAGTTTGAAAAATTAACCTCAAGGACTTAAATAAGGTAATTTGGGTCTGTAGGTTTCTTAAGATGTTTGAAACTTTTGTTAATAATGCATGATAATGTAAATGAAAGAGATAAAGCATTAAAGGGAATGTGATTTTCTAGATTTTTATAGGGTTTTATAAGGTTTTATGAGATTTTAGCTCTATGAATTCTGAGAGGATTTTAATTTATTTGATTCATAGTGTATTGTAATTGGTATGAAATGTATTTATGTGTTTGTAATAGAAAGGTTCAATTGAGTTTTGAAATTTTGAATATGTTGAATTTTTTTAACCAATACATATAAAGATTATGCAATAATAAGGTAATTTTTTTTTTTAATTGCATGCAGGGGGTCCACCATGAAACCCCCATTACAGGTGTAAAATGCTGTACTCTTCCAGAATGGAGCAGGAAAACATGGCGGAGATGCAAACACTCCTTTGCAGCGCTCTTTTTCATTGGAAAGGAATGAAAATGAAATTGCATGCAAATTAAAGGCATAAAAGCGTTTCACCTGGCTTTTAAGTTTCCTGTTTCACTTCGCTCACTGCAAATGACTCCCAAATCAGATGTTCACATTCTAAACAGAGGTAAAGAACTTTTCTCATTCAACATCCACGTTGATTTGTGGAAGCTCTAAGGAAAGCATTGTTTTTCACGAAATAAAACATGATAGGTGCGTACTGTAGAGGTCGCGTGACAAAGGCCATGCCACCCAAGTGAAACAGAAAAAATATACTATATGTTTGAATTTATATACACTGGACATACTTAAGGTTTGCCTGTCTGAGCCCCTTACTGCACAACACTGAACCTCGTTTTTAAGCCTGGCTTCTTGTCCATTCTGCAGGTTCCACCTAGTGGTGGTCAACATATTCATAATTGTTGACATTTGCCTGTGGTTCTTCTTCGTCAGCGGGGCAACATTACTTGAATCGCATGATCGCTGGCGATTGGCTCTGCTGGCTTGGTGTGATAGAAGCTGAGTCCAAACAACCAAAGAGCAAAGGTCGTTGACCCCTGGTTTAGATGCACCTTCAATAGTGGGCCCAGAGATTCCAAATACAACAAGAGATCGGGAACCAGTTTGCTTTTGCAGTGCATTGAAACATTGACCTTTTTGGCTAAGAGTTAAATGGCACGCACAGTACACTTACCTGAGAGATTCTCGGCCTACTCCAAGTGCAAGTCCATCTTTAATCCATAGCACTATGCCGTGATAGCCGGGGATGGGCGCATAGAAGGCTCACTGGCTGTCCAGCCACCACTACTTGGTCCTGAGGTTGTTGGGCGAAGGACGATGATTGTCCTGAGAAGAAAACAAAAGACGGCCCCGTCACACATTAGGAATGCACATGGGAAGAAGCACAGATGGTCCAGTCTTCTGAATAGAAGACCTGGTCGCACATTAGGGAGCACATTGAGGAATCACAGAAGGTCACGCACTCTGAATGAAAGACCTGGTCAAACACTAGGAATGACAATTGAGGGAGCATAGCGGGTAAAGTCATAGGTGTGGAAAGCCTGATCACACATTAGGAATGCACATTGAGGGAGCATAGCGGGTAAAGTCATAGGTGTGGAAAGCCTGATCACACATTAGGAGCGGGTAAAGTCATAGGTGTGGAAAGCCTGATCACACATTAGGAATGCACATTGAGGGAGCATAGCGGGTAAAGTCATAGGTGTGGAAAGCCTGATCACACATTAGGAGTGCACATTGAGGGAGCATAGCTGGCAAAGTCCTAGGAGTGGAAGGCCTGATCACACACTAGGTGTGCACATTGAGGGAGCATAGCTGGCAAAGTCCTAGGAGTGGAAGGCCTGATCACACACTAGGTGTGCACATTGAGGGAGCATAGCTGGCAAAGTCCTAGGAGTGGAAGGCCTGATCACACACTAGGAATGCACATTGAGGGAGCATAGCTGGCAAAGTCCTAGGAGTGGAAGGCCTGATCACACATTAGGAGTGCACATTGAGGGAGCATAGCTGGCAAAGTCCTAGGAGTGGAAGGCCTGATCACACACTAGGTGTGCACATTGAGGGAGCATAGCTGGCAAAGTCCTAGGAGTGGAAGGCCTGATCACACACTAGGAGTGCACATTGAGGGAGCATAGCTGGCAAAGTCCTAGGAGTGGAAGGCCTGATCACACACTAGGTGTGCACATTGAGGGAGCATAGCTGGCAAAGTCCTAGGAGTGGAAGGCCTGATCACACACTAGATGTGCACATTGAGGGAGCATAGCTGGCAAAGTCCTAGGAGTGGAAGGCCTGATCACACACTAGGAGTGCACATTGAGGGAGCATAGCTGGCAAAGTCCTAGGAGTGGAAGGCCTGATCACACACTAGGTGTGCACATTGAGGGAGCATAGCTGGCAAAGTCCTAGGAGTGGAAGGCCTGATCACACACTAGGTGTGCACATTGAGGGAGCATAGCTGGCAAAGTCCTAGGAGTGGAAGGCCTGATCACACACTAGGTGTGCACATTGAGGGAGCATAGCTGGCAAAGTCCTAGGAGTGGAAGGCCTGATCACACACTAGGTGTGCACATTGAGGGAGCATAGCTGGCAAAGTCCTAGGAGTGGAAGGCCTGATCACACACTAGGTGTGCACATTGAGGGAGCATAGCGGGCAAAGTCCTAGGAGTGGAAGGCCTGATCACACACTAGGTGTGCACATTGAGGGAGCATAGCTGGCAAAGTCCTAGGAGTGGAAGGCCTGATCACACACTAGGTGTGCACATTGAGGGAGCATAGCTGGCAAAGTCCTAGGAGTGGAAGGCCTGATCACACACTAGGTGTGCACATTGAGGGAGCATAGCTGGCAAAGTCCTAGGAGTGGAAGGCCTGATCACACACTAGGTGTGCACATTGAGGGAGCATAGCTGGCAAAGTCCTAGGAGTGGAAGGCCTGATCACACACTAGGTGTGCACATTGAGGGAGCATAGCGGGTAAAGTCCTAGGAGTGGAAGGCCTGATCACGCACTAGGTGTGCACATTGAGGGAGCATAGCGGGTAAAGTCCTAGGAGTGGAAGGCCTGATCACGCACTAGGTGTGCACATTGAGGGAGCATAGCTGGCAAAGTCCTAGGAGTGGAAGGCCTGATCACGCACTAGGTGTGCACATTGAGGGAGCATAGCGGGTAAAGTCCTAGGAGTGGAAGGCCTGATCACGCACTAGGTGTGCACATTGAGGGAGCATAGCTGGCAAAGTCCTAGGAGTGGAAGGCCTGATCACGCACTAGGTGTGCACATTGAGGGAGCATAGCTGGCAAAGTCCTAGGAGTGGAAGGCCTGATCACGCACTAGGTGTGCACATTGAGGGAGCATAGCTGGCAAAGTCCTAGGAGTGGAAGGCCTGATCACGCACTAGGTGTGCACATTGAGGGAGCATAGCTGGCAAAGTCCTAGGAGTGGAAGGCCTGATCACGCACTAGGTGTGCACATTGAGGGAGCATAGCGGGTAAAGTCCTAGGAGTGGAAGGCCTGATCACGCACTAGGTGTGCACATTGAGGGAGCATAGCTGGCAAAGTCCTAGGAGTGGAAGGCCTGATCACACACTAGGTGTGCACATTGAGGGAGCATAGCTGGCAAAGTCCTAGGAGTGGAAGGCCTGATCACACACTAGGTGTGCACATTGAGGGAGCATAGCTGGCAAAGTCCTAGGAGTGGAAGGCCTGATCACACACTAGGTGTGCACATTGAGGGGGCATAGCTGGCAAAGTCCTAGGAGTGGAAGGCCTGATCACACACTAGGTGTGCACATTGAGGGAGCATAGCTGGCAAAGTCCTAGGAGTGGAAGGCCTGATCACACACTAGGTGTGCACATTGAGGGAGCATAGCTGGCAAAGTCCTAGGAGTGGAAGGCCTGATCACACACTAGGTGTGCACATTGAGGGAGCATAGCTGGCATAGTCCTAGGAGTGGAAGGCCTGATCACACACTAGGTGTGCACATTGAGGGAGCATAGCTGGCAAAGTCCTAGGAGTGGAAGGCCTGATCACACACTAGGTGTGCACATTGAGGGAGCATAGCTGGCAAAGTCCTAGGAGTGGAAGGCCTGATCACACACTAGGTGTGCACATTGAGGGAGCATAGCTGGCAAAGTCCTAGGAGTGGAAGGCCTGATCACACACTAGGTGTGCACATTGAGGGAGCATAGCTGGCAAAGTCCTAGGAGTGGAAGGCCTGATCACACACTAGGTGTGCACATTGAGGGAGCATAGCGGGTAAAGTCCTAGGAGTGGAAGGCCTGATCACACACTAGGTGTGCACATTGAGGGAGCATAGCGGGTAAAGTCCTAGGAGTGGAAGGCCTGATCACACACTAGGTGTGCACATTGAGGGAGCATAGCTGGCAAAGTCCTAGGAGTGGAAGGCCTGATCAAACACTAGGTGTGCACATTGAGGGAGCATAGCGGGTAAAGTCCTAGGAGTGGAAGGCCTGATCACACACTAGGTGTGCACATTGAGGGAGCATAGCGGGTAAAGTCCTAGGAGTGGAAGGCCTGATCACACACTAGGTGTGCACATTGAGGGAGCATAGCGGGTAAAGTCCTAGGAGTGGAAGGCCTGATCACACACTAGGTGTGTACATTGAGGGAGCATAGCTGGCAAAGTCCTAGGAGTGGAAGGCCTGATCACACACTAGGTGTGCACATTGAGGGAGCATAGCTGGCAAAGTCCTAGGAGTGGAAGGCCTGATCACACACTAGGTGTGCACATTGAGGGAGCATAGCTGGCAAAGTCCTAGGAGTGGAAGGCCTGATCACACACTAGGTGTGCACATTGAGGGAGCATAGCTGGCAAAGTCCTAGGAGTGGAAGGCCTGATCACACACTAGGTGTGCACATTGAGGGAGCATAGCTGGCAAAGTCCTAGGAGTGGAAGGCCTGATCACACACTAGGTGTGCACATTGAGGGAGCATAGCTGGCAAAGTCCTAGGAGTGGAAGGCCTGATCACACACTAGGTGTGCACATTGAGGGAGCATAGCTGGCAAAGTCCTAGGAGTGGAAGGCCTGATCACACATTAGGAGTGCACATTGAGGGAGCATAGCTGGCAAAGTCCTAGGAGTGGAAGGCCTGATCACACACTAGGTGTGCACATTGAGGGAGCATAGCGGGTAAAGTCCTAGGAGTGGAAGGCCTGATCACACACTAGGTGTGCACATTGAGGGAGCATAGCTGGCAAAGTCCTAGGAGTGGAAGGCCTGATCACACACTAGGTGTGCACATTGAGGGAGCATAGTTGGCAAAGTCCTAGGAGTGGAAGGCCTGATCACACACTAGGTGTGCACATTGAGGGAGCATAGCTGGCAAAGTCCTAGGAGTGGAAGGCCTGATCACACACTAGGTGTGCACATTGAGGGAGCATAGCGGGTAAAGTCCTAGGAGTGGAAGGCCTGATCACACACTAGGTGTGCACATTGAGGGAGCATAGCTGGCAAAGTCCTAGGAGTGGAAGGCCTGATCACACACTAGGTGTGCACATTGAGGGAGCATAGCTGGCAAAGTCCTAGGAGTGGAAGGCCTGATCACACACTAGGTGTGCACATTGAGGGAGCATAGCTGGCAAAGTCCTAGGAGTGGAAGGCCTGATCACACACTAGGTGTGCACATTGAGGGAGCATAGCTGGCAAAGTCCTAGGAGTGGAAGGCCTGATCACACACTAGGTGTGCACATTGAGGGAGCATAGCGGGTAAAGTCCTAGGAGTGGAAGGCCTGATCACACACTAGGTGTGCACATTGAGGGAGCATAGCGGGTAAAGTCCTAGGAGTGGAAGGCCTGATCACACACTAGGTGTGCACATTGAGGGAGCATAGCTGGCAAAGTCCTAGGAGTGGAAGGCCTGATCACACACTAGGTGTGCACATTGAGGGAGCATAGCGGGTAAAGTCCTAGGAGTGGAAGGCCTGATCACACACTAGGTGTGCACATTGAGGGAGCATAGCGGGTAAAGTCCTAGGAGTGGAAGGCCTGATCACACACTAGGTGTGCACATTGAGGGAGCATAGCGGGCAAAGTCCTAGGAGTGGAAGGCCTGATCACACACTAGGTGTGCACATTGAGGGAGCATAGCGGGTAAAGTCCTAGGAGTGGAAGGCCTGATCACACACTAGGTGTGCACATTGAGGGAGCATAGCTGGCAAAGTCCTAGGAGTGGAAGGCCTGATCACACACTAGGTGTGCACATTGAGGGAGCATAGCTGGCAAAGTCCTAGGAGTGGAAGGCCTGATCACACACTAGGTGTGCACATTGAGGGAGCATAGCTGGCAAAGTCCTAGGAGTGGAAGGCCTGATCACACACTAGGTGTGCACATTGAGGGAGCATAAATGTTCATGTCCTCTGCATCGAAGGCCTGGCCACAGAGTAGAAAGCACATTAAGGAAGCACACACGGTCATGCCCTCTGACTGGAAGACCTGGTCACACATTATGAATGCAAATTGAGGAAGCATAGCTGGCAAAGTCATACGTGTGGAAGGGCTGAAGACACATTGGAAATGCACATAAAGGAAGTATACTTTGTAAAGCCTAGCAGAGGAAGGCTCACATTGAGATAGCAGAGCTTGTAGAGTCCTGAGAGTGGAAGGCCTGATCAAACATTAGGAAAGCACTTCGAGGAAGCATAGCTGGCAACGTCCTAAGAGTGGAAGCCCTGATCAGACATTAGCAATGCACATTGAGGGAGCATAGCGGGTAAAGTCCTAGGAGTGGAAGGCCTGATCACACACTAGGTGTGCACATTGAGGGAGCATAGCTGGCAAAGTCCTAGGAGTGGAGGCCTGATCACACACTAGGAATGCACATTGAGGGAGCATAGCTGGCAACGTCCTAAGAGTGGAAGCCCTGATCAGACATTAGCAATACACATTGAGGGAGCATAGCTAGCAAAGTCATAAGAGTGGAAAGCCTGATCACACACTAGGAATGCACATTGAGGAAGCATTGCTTAATGTTTTACTTCAATAACAAAGACCTATAGGTTCTGGGTAGCACATCGAAGCTGTCACTGCAACTGCTCTTCCTGTCACACTGAGATGGGCTTGTGCCCTCCCCTCTGCCCCCTTGATTCAGATTAGACTGCAGTGTGTCTCTAGGCCTGCGAGTGAGCCACCCTTCCTGCCTCATATCAGATGTAGGCACTGCTCTCATTTCATCTTCCTGGGACCAGGGCAATCCTGTCGGAATGGAGATATCATGATTTATTACCCAGCAGCTCCATAGTACCCAAACATCTTACCAAAATGCTTAATGCTTGCAAAGTAAGGTCTCAAACGATACATTATTACTTCATAAATGATCTGTCTTTTGCCTATCTATAGACCTTGGTGTGAGCCCCTCTGTGCCAGTACCCTCAGAATAAAGCCTCAGTGTTCAGCCGCGCTACCAACAGCTGAACCAAGGCAGGAACTACAAAGCCATTGCTTTGACTACTGTTTAAAGGACGACTTCTGCCCCTTAACATGGACTGGAGAGAAATCTTCTGAACACTCACTCATTTACGGCGCAAACATATCAACTTATTCCATTCCGACATGAACTTGAATCTGAAATGTTGATTTCAATACATTTGGAATTCACTTATCACTGCACACTTCAAAATAAAAACGGAAGCATACTAGTGAAGAGGGCAGTTCCTTGCACTAAAAGACCTTAGCACCATGTGTTACATTAAAAGTATCTTTTAAATACATGTGTTCCCCTGCGTGCATTTGTGTGTGTGAACTTGCTTGTGCGTGTGTGCCTGTGTATGCAGATGTGTGTCTTTGTTTGTGTGGTGTGTCTCATCACGAGTTGGACGGTAGCCCTTAAATGCAGCGGTAACACTATTACTGCTTTATTTAAGGGCTGGGCCAATCTCAAGTTGTGCGGTAAATTGGAATTTTACCTCCATAAAAGGTGGATGTAAAAATGCCTACTTACCACCTATTTTCGGCCGTGTTTGGCACTATTACCCCTGGGCACAATTACCGCCAGCGGTAATATCACCCCCAATGTCATTGGGAAATAACCGTCCTACTGATACTCTTGATCTGGCGTTAATAGCTCCGGACCGAGTAGCAGTAACGCAATTTGCACTGGCGGTGTTACCGCCGAGATACCGCCAGTATCCTGATGCGTGTGCGTTTGTGTCACTTCACCTTCGTTATAAAAGGGAGAAGTTACCGAATCAGACATACAAACCAGCAGGTTCCGAGATAACTATCCAAAACTTAGAAAGAATAACATTGTTTTTTACTTCCTTGCAATTTCAAACTCTCGAGATTTGGACAAAATAGCCGTCTTTAAATCTTTCCAAGAAGTATACAGCTCATTATTAAAACACGTGTTACATCAACACACGTGTATATTCTCTCTCATTAAGAAATTCAACTATCGAGGGGCAGAGATATGTTCAGTAGACATTTGAACTCGCTCTAGTACTTCCTCACACACGCTGTCTTTAAATGGTGTGTAGCTTTCATCAAGATTATAGTTCAATTAAACATAGAGAAGTGCTGGCATAATGTAAGGTAACTCTGAGTTATAGCGCCGTGGACTTAGTTTACATCTTGGACCTATTTAATTTAGACAGGGTAATGGTAGATACCTTTCTATTGTCATTTCAAGAATGTTCACATTTTATTTGTAATGGCAGTAAGCGAAGCTCCAGGTAAAAATGTTTTCTTTCATACGTGCGGATTTTTTTAAAATTGTTTAACGTAATCCAATTTGTATGAGATTTTTGACCGGTGGCTTTAATTTCTGGCCAGTGAGAAAGAGGTGTGCTACTGAGCGATAGAGGGCCAAGTGCATACATAGTGTATGCATTATTTTCGAACATATGCAAAAGCTCTGAGATGTGCTGGGTGATTGCCTCCCCTTTCAGTTGTAGCTATTATCTATAAACTGAAACTATTGCATCTGAGTACGGGTAGGTGGGGATGGGATGTGAAGAGGTAAACAGCCTGTGGGCGTCGCCTGTTTAGTTACCCACCCATTGACCACCCGTGGCCATGCCAATCCCTAATCCCTACCCCATGACAACCCATTACCTACCCTCCCCCCTAAAAGACCCCCTCCGTGGATCCCTTTCAGATACCACCATAACTCAGCAGTATCAAACTTTGTGCTGCTTAGGGCCTACCAGTGGTATTTCTAAGCAGTCTTCTCAGAATTGATGTCTTCATTGATGTTGTAGACGAGCTCCTGGGGTGATCAAAATGTCTCAGCCCAGTGTGCTTTCAGCCCCTTGACTTATACGAAGCATGTGTGAACTTGCAACGAATCCTTGCACTGAATTCCTGTCTTTTTCGGCCAGGCCCAAATGCTTGTCCCAGGTCCGCATAAAAGCCCAAAGTGTTGGCCTTGCACGTGCCTGTTTTGTGTGTCTTGTCAGCATGCTTTGATAAGTGGCTGCTGTATGTTTCACTACTCACACTGGCTGGCACCCCCTCCCCCCTACCCCCTCCCCATGAGTCAAGGAAAATCATTAAAACTAAAATTGTCCTTGAACGCTGGAAGCATTGCATTTTTTAAAATTCTGATTCAAGCTTTACAAATTTGAATTCATAGGAATTGTTAATCAGCTCGGCTCTGCCCTCCCCAATTCACTTTGTAATGTGAGAAGTGCTGCGGGCGGAAATATGAACACAGGTATAAAAAGGGAGCTTGATCGCGCGCCAGTTCTCTCCATCGCTAAGCAAGACCTGGCGGTGCGTGCATTTACCCCACGGCGGTGCATTGCGTGGTTCTTGCGTCTCGTGTTGTTACGAAATGGCTGGCACTATCCTAAAACGTGATGTTAGGAGAATGTTTATAGTGCCGCACGCCACCAGAAAGAAAGCTTCAGGGCGCTGGAGCGTCGTAATTCACAACATGTGAACAGAAATAGCAGGTAGGTGTTGGAGCCCTGCAGATCTGCAGAATGTGCTGCCATGTTTATTGCTCTACCGTGCTTACGGACCAAAATCTGCATCTGAGTCCTCGCCTTCCCTACCCACCGTAACACTTCCGGTTCTTCCTACTTCCACGGCTGCCGTTGGTTTCATAAGATGGCCTCTCTCTTTGCATCGGACCAAGACTTTTCTGCATGAAGGCGGTTGTGGTTTGGTTCTTAGTTAACCAAGAACACCTCTGACTGTGTATCACAGATTTTCTCAAGCAGTGCTTTCAGTGAGAGTGCATGATCGAGGGAAAGTCTGACAGTGGGCGTGGCCTAAAGGGGCGTGGACTACCAGGCAGCACGCTGCTTAGATAAGGGCCGCTTTCATGTCACCTTTTGTTCCTTAATTGTAGCTCCGAGCCCCACCCCAGGCATCCCTTTTCCGCATTATCGCCCTCTCTCGCATACAGCAACGGCGTTAAACGGTAGTATGGTGGGGTTCGGTACTACAATTGAGGAACAAAAAGAGACACGGTACAAGCCAGGCTTAGGCAGCAGATAAAAACCTTGGCTTCTAGCAGCTTGATGGGCTCAGGCTAGTAGGAGACTTTACGGAGCCCCAGCAGCACCCCATCTCGAAGATACGTTTCAGAGACTATCGGGGCTGTGCCCAGGCTAGCCCCAGCCCACTTAAAGCCTTCACTGCAAGGATGAAGTTGACTAGAGAGAATCATTGTACAAGAAACTGACAAGGCTTGCCCATGGCTGCCCCTGGGTTACCAGGATTTGTCCAAAGATATTTACTGTGGTTACCCGTGGTTTTCCCAGATGTTGTCCGTAAGTTACCATAGTTTGATGCAGATATTTACCACAGTTACCCGTGGTTTGCCCATGGCCACCTCTGAGTTATCATATCTTGCTCCTGGTGGCCCATTGTTTCCCCCATGGTTGGCCGTGGATTACCAGGGTTCTCTAAGATTTTGAACAGTTACCCGTGGTTTACCCAGGGTCACCATGGGGTTACCATGGTTCATGTTAGATATGTACTACGGTTATCCTGGGGGTCCCTGAAGTCACCCTAGGGTTACCATGATTGATGCAAGATATGTATACCACATTTCCCCAGGGTTTCTCATTTGCCTGCCACAGGTTGCCATGGTTTGTCCAAGATATTTACCACTGTTACCCATTATTTCCCCACAGACTCTGCTGCGTTACCATGGCTTGCCCTTGTTATTTAGCATGGTTAGCCGTGGTTTCCCCAAGGTCAACCTGGGTTATCATGGTTTCTCCAAGATATTTACCATGGTTACCTGTGGTTTCCCCAAGTTCACCCAGCGTTATCATGGTTTCTCCAAGATATGCCATGGTTACCGGTGGTTTCCCCAAGGTCACCTTGGGTTATCATGCTTTCTCCAAGATATACCATGGTGACCTGTGGTTGCTCCAAGGTCACCCTGGCTTATCATGGTTTGTCCAAGATATTTACCATGGTTACCCGTGGTTTTACCCAAGGTCACCCTGGGTTATCATGGTTTGTCCAATGTATTTACCATGGTTACCTGTGGTTTCCCCAAAGACACCTTGGGTTATAATGGTTTCTCCAAGTTATTTACCTTCATGACACATGGGTTCCCCAATGTAACCCTGGGTTATTGTGGTTTCTCCAAGATATACTATGGTGACCTCTGGTTTCCCCAAGGTCACCCGGGGTTATCATGGTTCCTCCAAGATATTTACCATGGTTACCTGTGGTTTCCCCAAAGACACCCTGGGTTATCATGGTTTCTCCAAGTTATTTACCTTCATTACACATGGTTTCCCTAATGTGACCCTGGGTTATCATGGTTTCTCCAAGATATACTATGGTAACCTCTGGTTTCCCCAAGGTCACCCGGGGTTATCATGGTTCCTCCAAGATATACCATGGTTACCTGTGATTACCCCAAAGTCCCTCTGAGTTATCATGGTTTGGCCAAGATATTTACCATTGCGACCCGTGGCTTGCCTAAGGTCATCCTGGGTTATCATAGTTTCGCCAAGATATTTACCATGGTTACCCATGGTTTCCCCAATGTCATTACTGCGCTTGCATGGTTTCTTCAAGTTATTTAACACGGTTACCCGGGTTTCCCCATGGTTGCCCTCGGTTACCATGATTTGTCCAATATATCTACCACGTTTACACAAAGTTTCTCCATGTTTGTCTCTGGGTTTTGATGGATTCCCATAATTATAATGACAGTTACATGTGGTTTTTACAGGGTCGTTAATGGTAAGGCTTGTCCTAATGAATTACCACAGTAACTTGCAGGGGTCCCATTGGTCAATCCTGATGACCTGGTTTTTTTCACTATGGTTGAGTCTGGGTTACCGTAGTTTGTCCAAGATATTTACCATGGTTAATGGTGGTTGCTCTGTGGTTGTCCCATGGATTCCATTGTTTGTCTGTAGTATTTACCCTGGTAGTATTTACCCTGGTTACCTGTGGTTTCTGCGTGGTCATCCTGTGTTTTCCATTGGTTATCTGTGGTATTTACCCTGGTTGCCTGTGATTTCTGCATGGTCATCCCATTGTTTCCATCGGTTGTCTGTGGTATTTACCCTGGTTGCATGTGGTTTCTGCACGGTCACCCCATTCTTTCGATTTGTTGTCTGTGGTATTTACCCTGGCTGCCTGTGGTTTCTGCGTAGTCATCCCATAGTTTCCATAGTTTGTCTGTGGTATTTACCCTGTAGTTAAAGCATTATTCCACTGAGCCACAGGCCCCGTTAAATAAAACCCTGTGCGTTAACAGGGTACACCTAAAATAACCTCCAGTGTCTAAATTAATTCTCTTAACAGCATTAAGAAGTGCACACACTGGAACGCTCAGTGTTATATTACATAACACAAACATATTTGGTGGACCGTGGAGGGATGACTGAATGAGGCCTGTGACTTCAAAGAAATCACTTACATGTTACACACTTAGATCCTCACAGTAGGTATATTAACCCACTGAGCTATCTAACCAATCAGTTATCTACAGCACTAGGGCTACAGGCAAGTGTTTAGAAATATAGATGCTGGTGAAAGCAGTGTCCTAATTGTCATGGAGCTTTCTGGTACGTTTAGATCTAGGAACCCACCCACAGACTGCAATTTGAGCTGTAAAACAGGGCTGCACAACCTTTGGCTCCTAGGTGTTTCGGACTACAACTCCCAATCGCCCAAGCCAGGATAGTCAATGGTGAAGGATCACAGGGACATTGTCTAAACCATATGGGGAACCGCAGAGGGTAGAACCCTGCGCAAATATATGGGCACACCTGTGAGCTGAAGAAGAGCACATGTAAACTGAACTTGGAAGACAATGCACACCGGCACAAATCGCATCGCTCTGCAAAACTCTCCATTGAGAGATTAAGGACATTCAGAAATTGGCCATTTGCTGTCATCAGCTGAAGAACCGGATTCCTCCCAATGCACTTACTCTATGTGGCATGTGTACCCTCTGTAGCATGGAGTATAATTGCTTCAAGCTAGTTTCTCTGATGGCAAAGTTATGTGTGTCCCAACACAGCTTGGGCAGGGTTGCTCCTATTGGTGGAATTTCCAAGATGTATTTGCATACGGTTGCATGTCGCCAGGAATGGTAGAAATATATTACACATGATGGAATTGGTAGCACCTATAGCAATTACCAGTGGGTATGATTATTCCAATACTGTCAATCAATGGCTTGTTGGTAGTTTTAGTGAGTCTCATAAAGTGGGAGGCTGTGCAAGGCATAGGTCATTTGCTTGCTTCATCTATGGCAGGGGTCTGCTTCCTTTGGCTCTCCTGATTTTTTGGACTACAACTACCATCAGGCATAGCCAGCATAGTTAGAGGGCCTCAGGTTGCAGACCTCCTACGACTTAAGATGAACCTCAATGACGAGGGCTAGCAAGGCGTGTGTGTGGTTGGATGTGCTCCGATGCACAGCAGGATGTGTTTTTAAGGGACACACAAGGGTACTCACGGGACATGCCCCACCCCTCTTCATCACCTGTGATGAGACCGGAAGCGGCATCCTCGTAACACACTCCCTCGCCACTTCTGCAGGACCATTGTAGTCGCCCACCATATTCAACAAGAGTTTGGTGGCATTTGCCTGACCTCCGGCGGAAGTCGGTAAAACCAGAACCAGAAGACTGCAAGTTTCAAACATCCAGTGATCTCCTATGGCAGGGGTCTGCAACCTGCAGCTCTCCAGATGTTTTGGACTACAACTTCCATGATCCCTCACTATTGACCGGACTGGCTAGGGATGATGGGAGTTGTAGTGCAAGCAAATCTGGAGACACAGGTTGCAGACCCCTGTCCTAAGGAGTGTGGTAAAAGGCTGGAGAGCAAGGAGGTGACCTTGCAATGACCCACAGGCCTTCTCTGGTCTGTGCTTGCTCTTCTTCTATGACCATGTTGGTTTCCAGTGAATGCGCTGATCTTTTCATGCCTTACTCTCAGAGTTCTAGCACCAAGTTCATGCACTTGGGGTTTCTCTGGAATTCATGCCCCGTCGCATTCTGCAAATCCTCCTTACACTTCAGGGATACCCTCTTAAGTGTTGCAGAGAGAGTGGGTGCACTCTCCACAGCCTCCCAGAAGCACCCAAGGCCTACCAGAGCAGAGAGTGAGGGAGGCATTCATGTGAATTTGCAAGGGGACCCTCTCTCTCTCTCTCTCTCTCTCTCTCTCTCTCTCTCTCCCTCTCTCTCTCTCCCCTCTCTCTCTTTTCTTTACACTACTTGGTGGGAGAGACCCTGGATCGCCTGACCTTCCAGATACTGTACCTTTGCGACGGGTGGGGTGTGTTTTCCCTCTACCCAAAAGATGCCATCAGAGGGTGGCCCTCTGTGTGCAGGATAGGGGTGCACTGTCGCCCTCTAGGGGGTCAGATTTCACATCAGCCTAGCAGTTTGGCTGCTCTAATGGCTGGTTCAGGTCCTTTGTTCCAACATTCAAATGTTTCTCCTTTGTTTTTCTAGTTCTACCCTGATTGGCTGGAATGTTCTAGTAGCAATGCTGCCCCCTCCCCCCTGGCCATCACAGGTAACCTCTCATGGCCTTTCTAAATGGCCACACTTCATTGGGCCCTTTAACATATGCTGAGGGCCATGCCAACCTGGTAATGCCCTTGTAATGCAGCATTATTGCTTAATTATTAAACTGCACAGCTGGACTTTGAATATGCATAGCTCGGGTTCATACACTAGGGGCATACACGGGAGAACCCGTAGATAAGAAACTGTCCATATAAACATTCACAAGAAGCAGTTACTGCCAAGCCAGGAACCTTTATAAAAATACAGCAAGTATACACATATTGCATGTCAGTGCAGGGGCTTGCCGGGTCCAGTCCCGCCAATCAGGCACGCACATTACGTCCAGGTGACACGGCTGATCCCAGTGTGTTCGCAGTCTGAGATTTGCATGTTATTTAACGATGACAGCTTCAGTTTACCCGAACCATATGGGTTTCGGAATACAGATGAGCTCTATTGCTTCGGAAATGATTGCTGCTGAAATATGCATGTGACATTTTGAGTCTCTTTCACGGAGGGAAAAAAATGTGTTGAAAAAAAGTTTAAACAACTTTAAACGAGAAAAACAAAGTGTAAACTTCCCGTAGAGCTTGCATCCTTTAATACGTTGTGATGATGAAAATGTTCCCACTGAGCTAAAGAACAGCTAAGAAGTCCAGATCATGTGGGCATGCATGCTCGGGTGAAGAGTTCATGCTCGTGGGAAAAGTGCATGCATGGGGGAAGAATGCATGCATGTGGGAAGTGTGCATACATGGTAAACATTGCATTCACGTGGGAAGAGTGCATACATGGGTAAGAGTGCATGCACGTGGAAGAGTGCATGCATGTGTGATGAGTGCATGAACTGGGAAGAGTGCATGCATGTGGGAAGTGTGCATGCATGGGTGATGAGTGCATGCATGGGTGATGAGTGCATGAACGTGGGAAGCATGAATGCACATGGGGAGCATGCAATGCTGGGGAAGAGTGCATGCATGGGGGAAGAGTGCATGCATGGGGAAGAGTGCATGTCTGTGGGAAGACTGCATACTTGGGGGAAGATTGCATGCATGTGGGAAGAATACATACATGGGTAAGAGTGCATGCACATGGGAAGAGTGCATACATGGCTAAGAGGGCATGCGCGTGGGAAGAGTGCATGCACATGGGAAGAATGAATGCACAGGGGAGGAGTGCATGCATGGGGGAATAGTTCATGCACATGGGAAGAGTGCATAAATGGGGGAACAGTGTATGCATGTGGGGAAAATGGATGCACATGGGCAGAGTGCATGCGCATGGGAAGAGTGCATGGATGGGAAGAGGGCATGCATGTGGGAAGAGTGCATGCATTTGTTAAGAGTGAATACATGGGGAAGAGTGCATGCACATGGGAATAGTGCATACATGGGGGAAGAGTGCATGCATGTGGGAAAAATGCAAATATGGGGAAGAGTGCATGAATATGGGAAGAGTGCATACATGGGGCAGAGTGCATGCACATGGAATGGGGGCATACATGGGGGAAGAGTGTGTGCATATGGGAAGAGTGCATACATGGGGAAAGTGCATGCACATTGAAAAGTGCATGCATGGGTGATGGGTTTATGCACATGGTAAGAATGCATGCCTTTGGTAAAAGTGATTGCCTGTGGGAAGAGTGCATACATGGGGAAAGTGTGCATGCACGTGGGAAGAGTTCATACACGGGGGAAGAGTGCATGAAGGCAGAATAGTGCATGCATGGCTGATGAGTGAATGCACGTGGGCAGAGTGCATGCATGTGAGAGGAATTAATGCACATGGGAAGAGTGCATGCCTGTGGGCAGAGTTCATGCATGGGGAAGAGTGATATGAAATGATATGAGGATCGGGAGGATAGCTCAGGGTCAACATGCTCACCTTGGAAGCAAGACGACATGGAGCACCACAGGTTCGATGCCCGGGTCCGCTCTTAGTAACTTCTGGGTATTAAGTGCATTATAAATAACCTATCACATCATATCACATGGGAAGACTGAATGCATGTAGGAAGAGTGCATGCATGTGGGAAGATTGCATACATGGTGGAAGAGTGCATGCACGTGGAAGAGTGTCTAAATGGGTGATGAGTGCATGTGAAGAGGAATGGATCCTCCCCCGCTCTGGTAATAGACAGGCGAGAATGTCATTCCGGGCATGTGCCCAGCCCTCCGGTCCAACATTGTAAAAGTCAGAAACATTGTCCATTGAGGCAGCCAGGCTGCCTTTATTATAGGCAGGAACATGATAAAATATGTGACACTGCACACATTTATTTAGGACAGACATAAAACATAAAGACATGCTTACATTGCGTAGAACTAATTAACACAGAATAGAGATTTCTGATATAGAATATAGATCGGCACAAGGAAGCCATTGCATTACAGATGGCTACAGGTCTCAAAGCCCAGTGAAGATTAAGGCCCTGATTCATGGAATTATTGCGTGTAAAACGGGGATTTGCATGCCATTCTGCCTGCAAATCCCCATTCATCAAACGGGGATTTGCGGGCAGAATGGCACGCAAATCCCTGTTTAGATGCAAATAATTCCATGACTCAAGGCCTTAAAGTGTTGAGCAAACAGAAAATGTAGTGCCGTGTGCATAAAGGGAGTGCATTGGGCAGTCACCAGTAGGTAGTGGTTCAGCAGTTTAAATGGTAGGAATTTACAGTTTCTAATGGTGATGTTCAAAGGTTTCTTTTAAATAAAATTTGGCAGTACACTGAAGCAGATAGGCAAGGCGAGATGACCTTGGTCAGAATGTGCTTGGAGTCTGGAAACGTGTGTCATTTCCAAAACCTGCTTTTTTCAGTTTTAAGGTTGTAAAATATATCTTGTGGTTTAGTGAAATTTGGAAAAAAAACCTAGTCATGATGATTAGCAAAAATTAAGTCATTTTGATTGGAAATGGTCATGTGTTTCCTGAAGTGTTTACATCCAATAAAAAAGAGTCAGTAAACTTTGAAGAAATGTGACCAATTGCATTATGAAGTCCATACTAGAACAGAACTGATAACATATTTTAAAATCTATAAAACCATTATGGATGCATAAATATAGTGAGACATATTCGTTTGTCAGCTTGTAAGATGGGTGATTAAAACAGCATGCTTCCAGCTAGTCGTTATCTGTGTCTGTCTTTTGCACATTGTGGGTTCCCTCAAAGAGAGGCTGGCAGTAGGAGATTATCCTAAGAAATTGACTCTTTAACAAATGCACGTGGGAAAAGTACATACATGGGGGAAGAGTGCACGCACATGTTAAGAACACATACATGGGGAAGAGTGCATGCATGTGGGAAGAGTGCTTGCATGGGGGAAGAATGCATGCATGTGGGAAGAATGAATGCACATGGGAAGATTAAATGCACATGGTAAGAGTGAATTCACATGGGAAGAATTAATGCGCATGGGAAGAGTGCATGCATGTGGAAGAATGTATGCATATAGGATGTGTGCATGCATCTGTCAAAAATAAATGCATATGGGAAGAGTGCATGCCATGGTCAGAGTGCATGCACTTGCAAAGAGTGCATGTATGTGGGATGAGTGTATGTGGGAAGAATGCATGCACGTGGGAAGAGCTCATGCATGTCGGAAGAGTACATGCATGGGGAAGCCTGCATGCATGCACATGGGAAGAGTGCATGCCTGTCAGAAGACTGCATGCATGCAGAGTGCAAGCATGTGAGAAGGGAGCATGTATGGGGGAACGAGTGCATGCACAGAGTACAATCACGTGGGAAGAGATAATGCATGTTAGAAGAAGGCATGCACATGTTAAGATTGCATGTATGTGGGGAGAGTGCATGCAAGTGGGAAGAATGCATGCATGTGGAAAGAGCTCATGCATGTCAGAAGAGTGCATGCATGTGTGAAGATTGCATGTATGTGGGGAGAGTGCATGCATGTGGGAAGAATGTATGCATGTGGGAAGAGTTCATGTATGTCTGTGGGAAGAGTGAAAGCGTGCAGGAAGATTGCCAACATGTTACCAATGGACATTCCCTAAAACGACATGGACCTTTGCATAAGGTGTGAATGGCATGGCAATCATAGAAGGGAAACGTGGTGGAGGGTGGATGCAAGAGCTGCTCAATGGGTCCGAGGTCAAGAACCAACACTGGTCACCAAGGTCTGCAAGCGTCAGGACAGTCAATGAGAAAGCAATCATGGCAAACGCCAATACTTTGGGGCGTTTGCATCAGAGTGCATGCATGTCTCAGGTATTAGAATGATATGGCTAGGTAGGTACTACCAACATGTGCCAGCTTTTGCTGTCAAGTGCCTAAATATAAACAGTTCCATTCATTGCCTGATGTTGCCATAAGCTCTTGTACCTACACCATCCAGCAGGCGCTGCTCTCATAGAAACATCGCCATTAACAGTCCAAGAGCTAACATCCATCAGAAGCCCCCCACTACTCATAGCGTCAGCAGGAATGACATCAAAGTTCTAGGCACCATCGCCACCCCATCAACTCACAACCATTTAGGGATGCGCCCGGTTAGCAGCATCAGATTATACAGGCCTAGGTCTGGGAGGGATGTATGATAGTGGAGGTGTGTGTTACATGTTAGTAAAGTGTGTCTGTGTGTGTGCACACTCCTGTAAGAGAGAGGAAGATGTGTGCATGAATCAGGTGATGCTTTACCCCACCTGGTCCTGGCCCCTTTCACCACTGAACCCGGGGCCACACCAATAAGGTGATGCAAAAATACATGAGTTCCCAGCAGGGACCAGCTGTGCAGCGCAGTACCTGCCCGTCCATTTTCCATGCAAATAACTGTTGGTGAAAGAGGACCTGCACGCTCGTGTCTGCCACATTTGTCGACTTTGGGTTCTGCAGATGAGGGCACCACTTTGCCGAGGCACAGTTAAGGTGGGGAGCACCCCCGCAGCCACTGAACCCGAAAGCAGCGGCAGCACCCTGCACTTCTGCAGGCAGCCAGTGTTGCAGGGTGAACCTTTTGAGAAATGAACTTGTGTTCGGTGCTGCACTGGAGTACAGTAATGCCTTTCCTCCACCTCTCCACTTGTGCTGTGTGCCCAATGCATAGTTTGTAAAAAAGGGCCAGCGATTACGTATTTCTTTCTAGCACACTTGTGTCAGCCACGCCACTCACTTGTCCCCACTCACTGCATGCTCCACCACTGCCAGCTCAAAGGTCAACAATGGCAACACATTCTAAGTGCTGCTAAAGAGCACTAATTCCAGCATTTATTCCCAGACTCTCGTTGGTACATTATTTAAACTGTGCGTGAAAAGGTTAAAAGCAAATAAGATAACAAGTGTCTGTGATGAAAAATAAAATAAGTCCCGGGGCTCAGCACACGTCGGCACACATTACGCACAGTGGCCCCAATTGTACTGCAAAAATGACTATGCGCTGACTTTGCCAGGACTTTGCACTGCAAAAATACACTTTGCACAGTTCCATGAATCAGGGTTTGTGTCGGCAGTGCAAAGTCACTTTTCAGCAGTGCAAATTCACTTTGAAACGGGCAAATATTCCATAAATTGGGCCCTGTATGTGCCGGCCTGCAGACCTCACCACAGCATGTTGGCAGCAGACGAAGGCACCATATGCAGTGCAGGCATTGCAGGCATCCGATTTAAATACAACATTCAGAAACAGCAGGCACACGATCAAAAGGGGCAGTGGTGACAGGACACCAGTATGAGTGTCCCTTCAGGACTTCCGTGCAAGCCAGCAGGGCAGTGGTGTGTGCCACTCACATTGCCATGCTATCCCAGTCCACTACATTGAAATAACAGCCCTTTATTAGCTCTCGGCTCACTGGGCCTCTGGCTCGAGGTCCTGTGCTCAGGCAAAATAAGATTCATGGTGCCATGGGTCAAAGAAGAACCTGTGCCGCTGTGAACTATACATGTGTGCTGTGCCACACTGAACATTTGACACAATGTGCGTGTTTGCATGTGTGCAGGAAGCAGTGAGATAGTGTGCAAGTGAGAGAGAGAGAGAGAGAGAGAGAGAGAGAGACCAGCATGGCATTGGACCGTTGTAGTGCATAATTGTCCTGTGACCAGGTTAAGACTAAGGTTTGGAATGTAAATATTAAAGTAGCAGATTTATGCTCCCCCTGTCTCCCCCTTCTCCTGTGTGTCCCCCAACCGCTCCCCGCTGAACCCATACTTGACCCACCCAATTCAAACCTGTAACAGGGTCCTGCCTTTCCTCCACTCCAACTCACAATGTAGTGATTTACAATAGTACTTATCAAGACTGAAGAAATACTTAGAGACGTGCCCAGGACAATGGTCAACCCCTCCATTATCTGCATAGACAGCGGTGCCTGCAGCAATTCATGCCTAATTGCAGAAGACAAACACAGATTCTTTATGATCCATGCATTCTACTCAAATAAGCAAAAGCAATGCAGCATACAAGATAGCTCAGTGAGATGTGGTACCGGAGCATAAATAGCAGGGCCCAGGTTCACTTAAATCCCCTCTAGGGAAGAAGTGAAAGACAAAGTTCCTCTTGCCCGTTGTCCTGCAATGGTGCGCGGGGTGACGTGAAGTAAGGGGACGATGGTGGATTTCCCTGAAAAGTAGGGAAACATCGTAGCCTCTAGTTTGTGCCCACCACGACCTCTGGTTAAGAGGGTTCACTGTCGACATGTGGGTGCTTGCTGCTGTGCTTAGGATGGGCCATTAAGGAGGCACACTTCACTATGTACACCAGGAAGTGAGTGATGGGGAGCGCTTCACACAGAATCACGGAGCAAGGTAGACTTTAGAAGTAAAGTGCTGGCGGCAGCCGCAGATGGGGCTATGCCAGCTGTGGGCAGTGGTCTTGGCACTGAGATGGGACGGTCAGCGAAGAGGCACAAACCTGCTCAGTCACCCAGGCCACACACTTGTCACACAGTGCTTGGAAGGGAAATGGAATGGGAAAACAAGTCTGGACGTCATCGCTTCAGAACTCCTCTTGTCCTCTCCTAGTGCCCTTCCACTTTACACCCACTTGGTCAAGTGCGGCAAGGCTGGCAGGGCCAGCTTTCCCTTCATTGCCTCTAGACAATTGAACGCCTTGCCACCTGGGTTTGAACGCTCCCATACTGCCTTCCGCAAACCCTTGAAAACAAAGCTATTCACCTAAACCACACACACACACCAGCACCACTGCTAGCTCTTACCTGAGGGTACATGATGATACGTTACTAGTAGTAGCCGGTTCACTTGTAACCCTTGAACCACCTGCAACGCCATGTTCTAATTTCTCATTCTGCTGTCACCTGCAACGCTTGTACATATACTTGTTGGTACCAGCTTCCCCTGTAACCTTTATGAACCTTTGACTCACTATTTCTGTTAATTCCTCCGCAACTAAAAAAGCCTCATTGTAACAGCGCTGCAATGCCTAAGGGCTGCATTGTGCGCTTTATAAATGTAAAAAAATAAAATAAAAAAAGAAATAAATAGTCCTCAAAATAAAAGGAGGTCTATAAAGCCAAGCTATCAGTAACTCGGTCACCTGTCGTGTGAACCCAATAAACTGTTTGACGTGTATGTAATCTACATGTAGTCAAACCAGCTAACCTATCCCTGTTCCCCCAGGTTTTGTGAACTGATATTATGCTATGATGTCATTGACGACACATTTGTAGTACTTAAGAAACTGTTGTAGAGAGTGACAAGATTTCAATGCTTGTATGCTGAACTGGCTTTGTTTAGATTTGGATAAAGTTAGGTTTTGCAGTGCACTTTTTCTAACCCGTCATTGAGTCTGGTTTAGATTGATTCTGTTTCCTCTGGGCCTACCTAGGATTTTTCGGCCACCATAAAACACTTCTATTAGTCGGCGATTCCAGATCTACAACTCACCTGTTTCATCCCTATGACATAACTATCCCTCATCTATTACGCATCTATAACCAATGTATCACATTACTTGTCCATTACACATCTGTTGCTCACCAGTTACTCCTTTATTACTCATCCGTAACACATCTATTGCTCACCACTTACTCCTTTATTACTCATCCATTACACATCTATTGCTCACCAGTTACTCCTTTATTGCTCATCCATTACACATCTATTGCTCACCACTTACTCCTTTATTACTCGTCCATTACATATCTATTGCTCACCAGTTACTCATTTATTGCTCGTCCATTGCACATCTATTTCTCACCAGTTACTCCTTTATTACTCATCTATTACACATCTATTGATCATCTGTTACTCATTTATCACTCATCCACTATACATCTATTGATCACCTGTTACTCATGTATTACTCGTCCATCAGGCATCTATTGATCATCTGCTACTCCTTTATCACTCATCTATTACACATATATTGCTCACCAGCTACTCCTTTATTACTCATCCATTACACATCTATTGCTCACCTATTACTCAGGTATTACTCATCCATTACACATCTATTGCTCACCAGTTACTCCTTTATTGCTCGCCCATTACACATGCATTGATCATTTGTTACTCATTTATCACTCATCCATTACACATATATTGCTCACCTGTTACTCCTCTATTACTTGTCCATTACACATCTATTGCTCACCAGTTACTCCTTTATTGCTCGTCCATTACACATCTATTGCTCACCTGTTACTCCTTTATTACTCGTCCATTACATATCTATTGCTCACCAGTTACTCCATTATTACTGTCCATTACACATCTATTGATCATCTGTTACTCATGTATTACTCGTCCATCAGATATCTATTGATCATCTGTTACTCCTTTATCACTCATCCATTACACATCTATTGCTCACCACTTACTCCTTTATTACTCGTCCATTACACATCTATTGCTCACCAGTTACTCCTTTATTACTCATCCATTACACATCTATTGCTCACCACTTACTCCTTTATCACTCTTCCATTACACATCTATTGCTCACCAGTTACTCCTGTATTGCTCGTCCATTACACATCTATTGATCATCAGTTACTCATTTATCACTCATCCATTACACATCTATTGCTCACCTGTTACTCCTTTATTACTCATCCATTACACATCTATTGCTCACCAGTTACTCCTTTGTTGCTCATCCATTACACATCTATTGATCATATGTTACACATTTATCACTCATCCATTACACATCTATTGATCATCTTTTACTCATTTATCACTCATCTATTACACATCTATTGCTCACCTGTTACTCCTTTATTACTCATCCATTACACATCTATTGCTCACCACTTACTCCTTTATTACTCACCCATTACACATCTATTGCTCACCACTTACTCCTTTATCACTCTTCCATTACACATCTATTGCTCACCAGTTACTCCTTTATTAATCGTCCATTACACATCTGTTGATCACCTGTTACTCATTTATCACTCATCCATTACACATCTATTGATCATCTGTTACTCATGTATTACTCGTCCATCAGACATCTATTGATCATCTGTTATTCATTTATCACTCATCCATTACACATCTATTTCTCACCAGTTACTCCTTTATTACTCGTCCATTACACATTTATTGACCATCTGTTACTCATGTATTACTCATCCATCACACATCTATTGATAATCTGTTACTCCTTTATTACTCATCCATTGCTCATCTGTTAATCATGTATTACTCATCCATTACACGTCCATTCTATTTAAATGTCACCCACCCGGGGGCCCTTTTCAGATCCTCCAGATGTGAGGCAATGCTTGCGCTGATCTTCACACTCATGGGCCCCCCCTGGGTGTTCCCTGTTGGTTCTTTTTATAGTGATAAATATTGTTGTATATTTTGATTAAATATCGTATTGCCACTCACCAATATGTACAAAGTGCACTACTGGAGATTTAAACCACAGAGAACACAGTCATTTATTTAAAGCTGAAATCTGAAACTATGTTTCTCTAGTCGAATGCAGCGATAACTAAGTATAAATAAAAATACATTTTGAAAAGTCTAGTATCAAAACCATTGAGGCATGGATGGCTTTCCCAATAATGCAGAATATTACATTGTTCGGGTAATGCTTTCAAGCCCAAAATGTTACCCCCATGGGGTCCTTTTTATGACCATACTCTCTAACTGATCAACGCCCTTTGATTGATCATTTCTCCAAATGTGGATTTTAGACCAATATTGAACATTAGTAACCGGCACGGCAAAAGCATCTAAATATCGTTTCTCTGATTGTTTATTTTCAGAGCCTTACCGTACAGTAATCCCAATCACGCAATGGTGTGCAGCTCGCGCTGGTCCTTACACAACTTTTCTATTCCGTAGTGGCCTCCATGGAAAGGGAAAAGAGACTACACGTGGTCCCTTTTTGCTATTCCATGGTGGCCATTTTCTTTGTTGATCTTTTTTCCATTTACTTTACTGCCCGCCATTGAAAGGGAGAAGGGACTATCTGCAGTCCCTTCTCCCATTCCACGGTGGCCATTTCCTTTGTTTACTATGGCTGCCGTGGAAAGAGAAAACGGACTATGTTTCCCAGTCCGCGTCAGCCATTTTATTTCTCGGCTGCGAAACGCAACGTGCCTGGCAACTGAAAAACAATAAGCCTCTCGCCGGCGGGCCATTACCGTGTTTGGGCTTGGGCCTGTAACTATGGCCCCCAGGGGCATTACCTTACGCAGTAATGGCCCGCCAGCATAGGGCTTATTCCCTAATTAACTTTGCTCCTCGTTAAGCAGAATGTTATACTAGTCAGGTCTTCTGTTCTTTTTCCCCTTGACCCACAGCAACAAAGTTGGTCTAATGCTTACAGCTCTTTTTTGCTGTTGCAGAAACTTCTTGACGCCGACGGGTTCTGCCTTTCCCTCTCTGATGCTGCAACCTTCTCTATTCCGTACCTCCATATCCTCCGAAAGTCACATTTTATATTTTGTCTTTCTCATTGCAAAACTTTGTGTACTCTAGTATTATTGCTGTGCAGGTTTTTTGTTGCAATACAGCTAGGTTTGCACCATAACATTTTTTTTTAAATGCATAAACATACAACTCTGGTCAAGAGCACTTCTGCATGTCCTTACACTTCAACATATCATGAAGGGCATAGCCATGCTCTGTGAGATTCAGAAGATAGCCCCCACCTGGAAGGACAGATCCACACTAAGAACTGCTCCCTTCCACCCCCGGTGCCTCACACTCATAACACTTCAAAGCCTGCACTCAATTCTGGGTCTCATGCAAAATCCCTCCAATCAGCACACGATATGAGCCGCCCTAGGTCTCGGTGCCCGGAACCTGACCAATGGCAGTGATTTTTAAGTAGAACGTGAGATCCTATCAACCCAGGTGTGCGCGTTGTGCCTCGTGACTAACACTCAATCCCTACTTTCCCCTCATGGAGGACCCTAACATGCATGGGTGTTGCAGATCAGCCAATGTGTGGGGGAAAAGGGGAGCTACATGCATGGGAGGGTCTCTATGTTCTTAGTTCGCCAGGTTTTCTTTGTGGAGTTTTTTGCTGAATATTTTTTGACCAAAAAACTCAACAAATTGTTTCTTTTATATTTGGGGATACCCCCTGCACGCCCCCTTTCCCTATTATCTAGTGCCTATTCCCCACATGCCTCTATCCCTTATATCCCCTTATCCCCTCCCCCATACTTTTCAATGAGTCTTTTCTATCGAAATTTTTCCGCAAAAAACTCTGCGAACAAAAGCCTGGCGTTGTAACAAGATCGTACCCGTGGGAGTGGCAGATTACCTGCACACAATTGAACAAGTTGGCAGTCACTCACATTTGACTAACAATGGTTTCAAGCCACACTTGATAGTGGCATTGAAGACAACATGCGTGAGTACAGATACATGACATGCTTATGGGTGACAGCTCAGCCCCCACACTGGTGAGTGACGTAGCAGCCGATACAAGGGACTGACAGGTGAGTGACATGAAGAGGAGTAGCAGATGGCACTCACACAGGGCGATATGCGGGCAGCCACACACATGGGGATAGCATGGAATCTGGCACATGGCATTGACAGATCACCCGTGCATTGGAGACAGGGCCGGCAGAAGGGAATATGGGGGGGGCAGCACTTTCTATGAGCTCTGCCCAACCTGTACCACAGCTCTTCTCAGTGGATATACAGGCATAAAGGTAAAACAGGTGATATTTTGCCCCCTTTAACTCTTTATTGGTAACATGGGCTGAGGGCAGGCTGCAATCTCCAGGGATATGAGTCAGCATTGGGAGGTCCCATACAATAATGGTTTGGTCATTTCCAAAATAAAAGTTATGTCAAAGTAAGGCTCCAGTAAACTACATGCAAACAGTAATACAAAAAGACTTACATCCGACACCTGTAGCCAAAATATACAGGCTGATCAGTAAGCCTAAGCAGACTCATCATTGCAATTACTGCAGGAGAGGAAAAATATGCAAAACGATATACATTTAAATAGCACAAACAATGGCTTCTTAAATGTCTTTGAGTAAGGTAGGAGAATGGTGCCCAGTTCACCCACCCTAAGCAGGTGCCAAAGGAGTATATGATTCCAGCGCAGCTTTTATCAGTCTCTCCCTCACATGTGCAGGAGGCGTGACATTCTCACGTGGATGCTAGAAAGAGCTTCTTGGGTTGAAGAGAGGGATGCTTCCCACCAAATGTTTCTCTCATCCGGTTAGCCGATGAGTGCAGGGACAATATAGTAAATGCAATTAAGTAAATACAGAATTGGCTATAACGCTCCTTCTCGTAAGTTTCCTTTAGTAAAGCATTGCTGTGTGTTTAATTGTACCTGGCCCTCAAATTAAAAGTAGGCTGCTTGGATGCTGCCACCAGGTATAAGGAAACATTGGCAATAGCAATGAGTTTTAATATGTGGCCTTTTAAATTGAAATAAAACCCCTTAGCTGCATGGTGACTTTTGGCCTCCACAGGCTTTCTTGATTAATAGCATACTTCACCCTTGTAGATGGGGGCCAAACAGGACCCTCATGCCCCCCCACACGACTCTCAACATGAAGGCAGAGAAGTGACAGATGTGCATCACTCTTAGGCCCATCACCGCCATCCTCGATGTATCGCAGGTGTGAGAAACGTTACTCGCTCATACAGCCGTTCAGGCCACACCCAATCGAGGATTTGGACAACATGGAAATGACATCGATCGAGCAAGTCGACTAACTGCAAAACCAGAGATTAATGAAGTCATCACTGACATCACGACATAGCCACACTTATACATGAAGTACATGGTTACAGGTCATTTGGTCGAAAATAAATGGTGGACAGGACAAATGGTCGACACAATTTCGTCGAAAGACAAATGGTAGAATTTTTTTTTTTTTAGTATTTTCACTTATTTTTTTTGGGGGGGGGGTCCCCCCCAACACCCTTTTTTTGCTAAAAAACCCTTTTTTTCCTAAACGAAAACCTGAAAAATATATATATATAAATAAAAAAACAAATCGACCATTTGTCTTTCGACCAAATTGCGTCGACCATTTGTCTGTCGATCATTTGTCTGTCGACCAAATGACTGGACAGCGCAGTACATGCCCATCCGTTCATGAAGTTACACGAATATGCACTAGTTTATTGCATAAGGCATGGAGCATATGCTAATACCCCACATAGGTAGAGGATGCACACACGTTCACATTTCTTTATATTCATATCTTTTGCCAAAGTTGAAACAGCGAGATGCAAAGAGTTCATATATTTAGCTTGACTGCTACTAACAAAGAGAAGCCAAAAGGAATGATATGGAAGCTATAGGTCCCTGAAATGGATGGCAAAGGAGAGACAGGCTTCGGGTACATGGAAAGGCTGACATGATCGCTGCAGCCAGAGGCAAGCAGAGGCAAGGCACCCAGTCAAAGACAAGTGGAGACAAGAAAGTTCCAGTTACCAAGACAATGAGCCACCTGCAGAAAATCAGACTAAAATCCTCAAAATTACAAGCAGGACAGCTTCATTTCCTGGTCTTCACACAAGTGACCCAGCAGAACTCTACAATGCCCATTCAATCGAGGCAGACGAAGAGGACTATTCCCATCGAACCAGAGAGGAAAAGTTAAAAGTGTTGCACCCGAACTGCCAATTGAATGCACTCTTCCAAGCTTAGGTGATCAGAGATGACAGAGTTAGAGAACACTTTGCACCTCCCTGTAAATTCCCATTGCCATAAAAAGGTACACTAAGCCTGGTAACCGTCCAGGGTCCCAGGATGGGAGGATACATACTGACCCATTCAGATTCACATTTCACGTAGGGATATCATGTGTTGCAAGGGCCAATGGTCTTTCTGCGACCCTGCAACTTTGTAGATTGATACTAGACGGGGTGGTCCTCGGAGCAGGGACATCATTTGGGGGTGGCCAGCGGTCGCATTTGAGACCCCTGACATTTCCCTCACTACCCCTGTGGTCTCCCTTGCTACCCCTAGCAAAAAAAGATTTTTTTAAAAACATGTATTTTTTGCTTTTCTTTTTGTATGTAAGCTTCTGGGATGTGGCCAGTGTCATGCGGCTCTTTATTTTTGGAGTGGCTGACTATCTTGTTCAGGCCTCTTAAAATAAACAGGGTTCCACAAGTGTATCACTTTGAGCAGTGACACTAAATAAGAAAGAATAGGAATAACACATAATTTGTCTTTCTGAAATTCTATCCAATAATTGCTACACTCATAAAGGTTCATTTGCAGGCACACTTCAAGTCGTGAGTCACTGATTTAGCCTGTTCTTAAACACCTCAACTCAGCCTTTCACTCTTCTGAGGTCGGTAAATGAGTACCAACACAGGTTGGGTGATATTGTGTGCATATTTGTCTGCCTGCATTCACAGTAATTTGGTAATATGGTCCTATACACACTGTTATTAGCAATACATATGGTGATCCATTGTTGTATGAAATGTACATAACATTATAATGATATCGCAACCATATTTTTCATACTTAGGAACAATGTGTGATGTCCCTTCATGTTTTGTAAAGGGGTGAAAGGTTGTATTCCATTGCGTCCTGTGATGTCACTCCGAGGTTGGGGGTCAAATGACATCACTTCCTGTGATTTCATCAGAGATCAAAGGTCATGTGGTGTCACGTCGGCTACCCCAGGCATTTTGGTGAAATGACTTCCCTGCCTAGGAGGAGCCCCTAGATATGGCTATCCAATGGTAGAACTAACACTTATAGCTCCTACATGTAACTCTCCCAAACTGACCAATGTGAATGTCTGATATGTTTCTGGGATGGAACATGGATTTGTGATGTCAAAACAGGATAAAACCGGGTGACACGTGCTTAGAAAATGAGAGCTCTGGAGGATACTTGTTTTTCTGTTGTGATCCCTGTCATTTTGTTTGCTAATAAAAGACAGTAGCTTTGCCCCATGGCTGAGTCTTCCATTCTGGTTGCGGGGAGTCTTTGATTGGGTGACTGCTAAAGAGCCCCGGCTACATCTATACACCCTACTCTTTCTTTTAGTAGTCATTGTGCCAGCTGTACCAGTAGACATCGGCATGATATTAGTGCCAAATGGACCATGGACCTTTAAATGGAATTAACATGAGACGGTGATAAACACTATCTTCATGTGCACTTTGAAAATTGTATGTCACTTTTGTCTCTAAAATGTGGGCCATTTCTTTTTCAGTTTTTGGTGTGTCTTTGGACTCTGCACAGCACATCATAGGTAGGTATGTTTCCACTTTAGACATGGCTGTGACCATGTTTTGCAATCACTGTGTCTGAAGTCAGCTCAGGTGTAAACACTGACATCACTTTCTAGAAAGTGTATCTGAGTAGCAGAGCACACTTTCTGCTGTAAGAATTGCCTCCCCTTTTCTTAATCAAAAATGAAAAAAAAACTCAGGGGGTAACACCGCCTACTTTCGCTAAATGAATTTATTTTATTGTTTTTTATAACACACCTAATACTGTACCTGAGTTTGTTTTCTGAGCGCGGTACCGGGATTCGAACCTCTGTTGCTCTGCGTGGTCTTGTTTCCAAGACCAGCACGTTGCCCCTGTGCATAGCAGTGGCATGTGGGAGTGACAGATGAGCAGCATGCCTAGGAGTGACTGATCAAACACACGCACTAGAGTGACAGATGGGCCACGTGTAATGGTGCGACAGATCAGACATATGCAAGAGGAACATAGGCTACACTCATGGGAGACACATGTAAGCGAGAGGACCATACACACTGGAGTGACAGATTATCGAGTATATGGGAATGGCAGTTAAGACCCAACCCACGTAAGATGGAGACGGAGCCGCGACACATATTGCCGCACAAATCAGCAATTGAAACAGGAATGAAATATCAGGCAATCCTGTGGGAGTGACAGAGCAGCATCACATACAGGAGTGACAGATCGGAAAGCCAATCAGGAGTGATAGATCAGAGGCACACATGGGAGTAACAGATCAGAAAGCCAATCAGGAGTGACAGATCAGAGGCACACATGGGGGTAACAGATCAGAAAGCCAATCAGGAGTGACAGGTCAGAGGCACATATGGGAGTGACAGTTAAAGGACACAGGGCAGAGTTTTAGGGCAGCCAAGCATGGAAGTTCAGAGATAGACAGTGGAGTGACGGGCAGGTACTCAAGGGGGCAGTGTCCGCGCAGCGGCGCCCATGGAAATGGCGGATCAGAATGCGACTAGGAGTGTCAAATGCACCATGCATTTGTGAGTGTCAGCTAGGACACACGCACATACCCACACACATGCAGAGATGCACACACGCACATCCTCACTGTATCTTTCTCTCTTCTAGCAAGAACTCACGAGTCACAAAGAAGTCACAGGCTTAGTTGTCAAAACAGTCACACACATGAACCCCCAAGTGTCTCATTCCGAAAGTGGCTTTCAACCTGTGTTCCACACACACCATTAAGTTTCACTATAGCAGATAAACAATACAATGACATTTTATAGTTTGCCAGAGAGAAGAGACAGCAAATGAGGCCAATAAACTGTATTTTTGATGCATAAAATACACAGAAGGCCTGTTTGGCCTGGCAGGGCGGTGTGGCGTTATTTATCGGATTATGGGGGCAATTTGCTTTTGTGTTGCGCTCTTTTGCAGAATCATACATGTGATTTTCGCCGGGTCCTGATGGGACATCACCGTAGAAGTGGGATGCAGGCTGTAACGATAGGCAGAGAGTTACTCTCTCGCAGGAGTGCAACAAAACCTATATTTCGGGTGGGGCTAGCAGGTGATGGGCAGGGCTATTTAAAAACCTGGGCGGGGCAAACTTGTAGTCTCTGTCGCGTCTGTTCTACCCCAAGGGTTGTCTGACGTGGTGCCCATAAATCCCCTTTCTGCACCAGTCCCTCTCCCACCGACCACCCCATGCCCCACCTCCCACCCCCTACCGCCCAAATCAGCTCTGCGTCTCTGCACACATACACACACACACAATAACACAATCACTCACTCATTTAAACATACCCATTGACCATACACTCGTCCATTTACATGTGCACCCAGCCCCCGAACACCATGAACTCATTCACACATACTCATTCACACATACATTACATGCACAATGAGCTAACACCCTTTGTCACAAAGAGAAAATATCAAGCCTGAGTACCCCCAAAAGGAATACACCGAATACGGGTTACAAAGGAACATACAAAGATCTTTATTTTATTCTGAACAGTTTCAAAGGACAAAAACAACAGATAGCTATCAGCCGTCAGTACAACACAGCGAACTCCAGCGTGGTTCGGTGTGCTCAGTGAGTGGGACTGTACATTAGAATAGTCGTACCTTATATACCTTTGAAAACATGATGTCCAACCCTACTGTGGGTTAATATTCGTTAATCCATTACGGATCTAGGGTTCGTGCAGAGTTCACACATCTATACGTTTAGGGTTTACTTTTAATGTATTCACCAACAAGCTTTAATAGTAACAGTGTATCTTAGGATCTCGTGTTGAGCCTTCTTAAACATCTATACAATGTAGTCAAACAAGTGTTCACATTTCAGTATTTGAATACATTGTTCGTAACATATGCTTGTGGATTAGCTTTATTGACACAAGTAATCCTTTACACACAGGCCAACGAAGGACAAGGTCTCAGTTCATGACCCTAACAAGTGGCCTGCAGGCAAGTTACACCTTAGTTTATACATAGAGGTCAAGACGGCCATGTTACATTTTCGGAATGATACTGTCCACCATTTTAGCTCACATGGTGACTTTGCAGAGAGAACCTAAAATGTTGGTTTGACCTAAAATGGCGGCTTACATTGATTCTTTTTTTTATAAACAACTTTTTATTAAGGTCTCAACAGTTACAGTGGTACCCAGTCAATACATTCCATGGCCTTACATACAACAATCTTTTCACCAAATGTTTGATATTTTGCAGTCTACACAGCTGTTTCGCTGTCCGAGGACAGGTCACACAAGTGCGCCCTGAAGGGGCTCCATATGTCCTTTGGTCGACTCGTGCTCGGTTGTGTTAGCACGTACTGTTCCTCACATTCATTTGCATAAGTCAATTCACGTAAAAAAGTATTCATGGTAGGGGAGTTCGGGCTTTTCCATGATAACAATATACATTTCTTGGCAATTGCACATGACACATTAAACAGTCTTCTGATTTTTTCGGAACATTTTCCAATATCCCCGAACAAGTATTTTCGGGGGGTCAAGTACTGGGGAATTTGTGTAAATTCTGTCAGCCTGGCTGTAACTCTCTCCCAGAATCGCGCCACAACCAGGTACTCCCAGTACATGTGATAGGATCCCACTTGCGGGGACTTACATTTGGGGCATTCACCTGCAACACCAGGAGTAAATTTAGCAACTTTGGCAGGGGTATAGTGCAGTCTATTAAGGATTTTAAACTGTATTTGGCGCAATCCCGCATTGAGGGACCCCCTTTTTCTAAGCGCACAGTATCTTACCCATTTATCCTCGGGTATTGTCATTTTCATATCCGCTTCCCATTTCTCTTTCACCCGGTTAGTCGTAGGAGTGTGGATCTGTATTGTCTTATACAATTTGGAGATTCCCAGCCCACCTTGTGTTGTAGCCAGTTGTATGCACGGATGGGAGGGGGGTTCATTAGGAAAGGATGGCCAGCGTGCTTGAAATGCGGACCTCATTCGATAGTACTGTATTGTTCGGAGCAACCCTCCTCACATACCCCTCAAGAAAACTGCAAGGGTCATGAACTTCCCGTCTATATACATATCTCCCACCTTCATCTCTTTACCGGGGTCCCAGGCTGCCTGCATGCTGATGTCGAATGTGGGGGGAATATTTGGATATTTCCATAATGGGGCCTCGGTGCTATAGGGGATCTCAATGTCCAGTTTTTTATATATGGCCCCCCAGGCTCTCACTGTGCAGCTGACAGGGTCAAATTCACAGGAGTCCTTGTATCTAGCATCGAAAATGACTGACCTAACGTCTGTTGGTGTAGTAGTAAACTCTTCTATCCACGTGTGGGGTGAATTGTCCGCCTCGTCATACCAGTGCTTAGCAAAATGCGCCTGTGCCACCATGTAATAGAGCTCAAAGTCTGATTGCCCACCCAATCCTAGCCACCTTTCCGTTCCAAAGAAATGCCACTGCCATGGATCGAAGTATGGAGAAAAATTCCTTACCCGTCCATATAGGGATGTTTACAAATAGGTATAGTAGTTTTAGAAGTACAATCATTTTATGAATGGCAATTCTACCATGTAATGAAATTGGGAGGTGCCTCCAGGCCTGTAATTTGGTATGGAGTGTTTGTAGCATCTGGTCATGGTCGTCAGTATACAGGGTCTGTCTGTTACTGGAAACCAGTACTCCTAGATATCTGATATGTCTCTCCGACCACTTAAGGCCGCACATCCGAGCTGGGCATTTTGTGGATGGGGTGAGCGGGAACATTTCTGAATTAGCATTATTCACCATGTACCCAGAGTACTCTGCGAATTCGTTGATGTCTGCCATGATAGGGACAATGTTTTTGTCTGGTTCGTGGATGTATAACAAGGTGCTGTCCGCGTATAGGGATATTATTTGAGTGGCGCCTTTCAGCATCACACCCTTGTTGTTGTGTCTCAAGCGAACCGTGGCCGCCATGGGCTCTATTGTCAAAGCAAAGAGGATAGGGGAGAAGGGGCACCCCTGTCTGGTGCCACGTTCTAGCTCAAACAGCTCGGAAATAGTTCTATTCGTGCACACCCACGCACCCGGAGCTGTGTACAGCAATATGACGTAACTGATGTAGTACGGGCCTACCCCAAATGCCTCGGGCACCAAAAACAGGTATTCCCAGGAAACCGAGTCAAATGCCTTCTCGGCGTCAAGAGACACCGCAACTGCTTGCTTACTCGGGTTGATTTGTGACATTATGCCAAACAGCCTGCGCAGATTTAGGGCAGTGGACCTGTGGGGAATAAATCCGCTTTGATCTGCATGAACCAGCATGGGTGTTATAGGTAACATGGGATTTGTCAGCACCTTCGTGAAAATATTGGCACCTACATTTATCAGGGACAGGGGTCTATAGGATGACATATCTTGTGGTGGGCGTCGGGGTTTGGCCAACACTGTTATGATGGCCTCACGCATTGTCGGGGGCAACATTTGTTTCCCCAGTGCCTCTCCCCACATCTCTAGCAGCACCGGTACCAATTCTTCTCGGAATTCTTTATAGAATTCAGCACCCAGCCCATCTGAGCCAGGCGCTTTGCCAGGCGTGAGCCCCTTTATGGCCTCAGTGAGCTCTTTGGCTGTGATAGGTGTTTGAGTGCTAGTTTACTTTCTTCTGGGAGTTTAGGGAGGTTTAGCGTAGTAAGATAGCTTCTAATCTCATCAGGAGATTTTCTATCTCTTTTCTTGTACAGAGTTTTGTAAAAGCGAAAAAATTCATCATTTATTCCCTGTTCACTTGTTATTATCTGATTTTGTGCCGTTTCAATTGCTGTAATCGGGGTCATATGTTTTTCGTGTTTAACCAAATTGGCCAACATTCTCCCTGCTTTATTTCCCTCACCGTATCTGCGTGCCCTAGTAGGGGCTGCTATATATTGTACTTCCCTTATTGCTATTCGATCAAAATCCCGAAGTAGCTTGTGTATTGCAGCCAGGGTGTCTCCACCATGCGTGCAGCTATAGGTTTCCTCTAGTACGTTCAGTTCCCTCTCCACCCACTCCAGTTCACGGCGCACCTCCCTCAAAAGCCCAGTGGTCTTGGATATTAGGGCCCCGCTCGCCCAGACTTTAAAAGCTTCCCACACTGACGATATGTGATCTACAGATCCCATGTTATCTGTGAAAAAGTTGGCAATTTCGATATGTAGGGTTTCAACAACATTTGGGTCTTTTAGTATATCTCTTGGCATTCTCCACCTCCTTGTTGGTCTATGGGCATCTTTCAAAACAATCTCCAACATCACCGGGGAGTGATCAGATAGTATGGGGGGAAGAATTTCGCAATTCTGTAGGTCATGCACTATGTTTGTGGATACAAACCAATAATCAATACGAGACTCACTATCATGCACAGAAGAATAAATTGTGTACCTTTTGCTGGTTGGGTGAAGCACTCTCCAGGCGTCCAGTAGAGACAGTTGTGAGATAATTTGCTGAAGAACCAATGCCGCCCTGGTGGGTGCCCTGGTCACATTGGCGGATCTATCCAGGGTCTGGGCTAATACGACATTAAAGTCCCCTCCCCATAATACAGTGGTCGCATCATGTTTGGCAAAGATCCCAAGCATATGTAAGTAAAAGTCAGGATCGTCAAGGTTGGGACCATAAGTGTTCAACAACTTTATTTGTTTTCCTGCTATTTCCCCCCAAACCAGAACATATCTACCCATAGGGTCCGCCAAGTGGCCTTTGACAACAAAGCTCAAAGAATTGTGTATAAGGGTGAAGACCCCTATGGACTGTGATGAATAGTTCGTTTAATAGCGCAGCTTGCCCCATTTTGCCAGTATTTTCTCGTTAACCGAGCCCTGTGCAGGTGTTTCCTGTAACATTAAAATGTGAGGCCCATGTCTAGTGACATAATTGCCAACCTTTCTGGCCTTCATTGGATTGTTCAGGCCCCGGACATTCCATGACATTAATCTTATCTTTAGCCCGTCACCCATCTTTTGCATATTTATTTTGTATCATGCAGTAATGACCATCAATGCTCAAGTGACCAACATTTGAGTAGCACCCGTGCCTGCGAGACCATATTTCAATTAACTTCCAACTTCCAACAGTGCAAGCTTCCTCCCCAGGCTCCAACTCGTCTAGGCAGCCGCAAATACACAGAACATCCCCATTATCCCCTCTCCCACCCTCCACCCACATCATCTGCCCCAACTTGACGATGGACCCTAATAACAATAAGGAACATTCCTGAGGGTGCTTTGTTGCCGTCTCGAGCCGTCCCTTGGTCGCCCATGTAGGTGGCTCTACGACCCGGTGTCCAACGGATCTTGGTACAGATCAGCTGTGTTGACGTTGAAATATGCTGCCACAGGGAAGGTATAGTATTATCCATCTACCGGATCCCCTCTACCTTCGGCAGGATTGGGTCTCGCATTTTGGTCTCTCATTCGGTCTCTGGGAGGCAGCGGGACGCCTCCACATACGCAAAGGCTTCAGCAGGGTTTTCAAGGAAGTGGGTTCTTTCTCTGTGCTGGATTCTCATTTTCGCGGGGAAGATCAGGGCATAGGGAACATTACGAAGACGCAGTTGTTTCTTAACCATCTCATAGGACCTGCTTTGTGTTTGCATGGTCCCTGAACAATCCGGATATATATGAATTTTGTTTTCTTTAAAATGCAGTGTCCTTTTTTCTCTGGACAGTCGGAGTATCGTATCCCTGTCTCTATAGTTTAGGAGGAGTGCAATGATGATGCGGGGTGGGGCGCCTGCCTTCGAGGGTGGCGCAAGGACGCGATGAGCTCTTTCAACAAGGAAGTGGTTTGAAAGTGATTCTGTTCCCAGTGCCGATTTCAACAGATCTTCCACCTGTCTTTCCATGGGGCCTTTGCCAAATGTCTCCGACACCCCGACAATACGAATGTTATTTCTACGGGACCTAGATTCAAGGTCCTCGCACTTGCTCTGGGTCTTGCGTAGTTCGGTTTGGAGTAGGGCTATGTCCCGGCCATGTTGCGAAATCACATCTTCATTGGAGCTTATCCTGTTTTCTGCTTCCGAGATGCGTGCGCTCTCCTTTTCCACTCGTGCTTTCAGAGAGCCAATTGTCGCCACTATGTCATCCAACTTAATGTTGACAGCCAGGAACCCATTTTGCACAATTGTTGCCAGGTGATCCAGAGGGTCTATGTCCCGGTTTTCGGATGTGTGTGCCGCTCCTCCCGGCGCCACCTGTGGCTGGGAACTAGTGAAGGAGTCCATTGGGCCGGTCTTTCTTCCCCCTGCTGCTTTCTTCTCAGTGCGGCCCATTAGACCGGGTTGCCACTTCAAGAATGGCTTGTGCTCTCCCACGTATATATGATTGTTACACCGACATCCAGTATACTGATGAGGCCCAACAAGGCCAAATCACGTGTATGGGGTTGCTGTTGGTACTCTTGTTCAGAGAGGAATTGCCATAGCATTTCGGTGCTGGACTGCCCATGTGGGTGGGAAAAAGACTGATATGCAAATGGATATTTCCCATCTGTGAAAGGTACAGTGAGCAAAAAGCGTGTGGTGCAAGCTCTCATCTCAGAACAGGTTATCATGCCATGTTCATTCTGGAGAGGAGCACCTGCTACCTTTTTTTTAAATATGTGCAAGGAACTTGGGGATCGTCACCCTGAGTTACCTGGGGGCAACCAGATGTGGATTCCCTGCTCACTATGCTCGGAGAGGCACAGCTTCACCACACTGATGAGGCCCAACAAGGCTGAAACACGTGTATGGGGTTGCAGTCGGTACTCTTGTTCAAAGAGGAATAGCCATAGCCTTTCGGTGCTGGACTGCCCATGTGGGCGGGACAAAGACTGATATGCAAATGGATATTTCCCATCTGTGAAAGGTACAGTGAGCAAAAAGCGTGTGCTGCAAACTCTCATCTCAGAATAGGTCATCATGCCATGTTCTTTCTCGAGAGGAGCGCCTGCTCCCTTTTTTTGAAAGTTGTTCTGCGTGTGTGCATTGAATGCTTCTGCCAAAACACAGTAACATTTTAAAGCCGCCGGTATTAGGAAAGGCTTCCTCCGCTCTCTGACTAAAGCAAAGCTATGTCTGGAAGACCCGCCGCTCAGCCTAAATTTCAGGGAGGGGGCGGGCTCGAAGCCCGGGCAGCTGAATGGCGATGTGTTCCTGGTCCTTTCTAAGGAGAAGCAGCGATCTCAAAATAAGAGAGATTACAATGTTACTGTGGTGAGGATGCGCGTCCCAAAACACCCAGTCACAATAAAGTTGCAGTCAAATATTTCACAGCATTCGCCACTGCACCGCGATACTCTGCTGCGAGAACCCTGTGGGGCAGGAGTGCACACCACCCGTGCTTTGAAGTGGCCTGCTCACAACGTAGTGTGTTTCCAAACTCAAAGAAAATAACAAGTATTGGCAAAGCCATCATTTTTGACTTTTGTGTAGGTATAGGGGACTTTTGTGTCGGAATATCTGCAACCTTCTATTGCTAAATACTCTCCCTCTAGACCTTTACGTTCCTCTGGCACCAACTCTCTGTGTGTAAGGCGTTTTGCCGAACAGAGTACCGGGAGCTGCCTACTCTCCTCAGCGTGCTCCCTCTAATGGAACAGCCTCCCCCTTCCTCTTCGTCTTGAGCAGGACTTCCTCAAATTCCAGAAGCTGCTCAAGCCTTTCCTCTTCACCTCCTCCTTGCCCTCTTCCCTCCTCTGCTAATCTCACAGTGGCTGCGATTGGGGACCATGGCCCTTACGTATCCTTGGGGTCCTGGCCTTTCTCACGCAATCACCTTGCAATGCGGTTCCTGGCTGCATAGCACTTACCACCCTATGCACTCCATCTGCTGTTCACCCACGACCGCGGACATGCTAGCACCTACCCCCACTCCCACTTCCCCTCTTCTCTCTGCACTTAAGCATTCTGAATACTCACAATGCATAGTAGGTATGTCTTTTCCCTCCATCGTGCTTGCTGCTGCTTTCTATCCCATATAGCCTCCCTGTTGCCCTGTGGGTGCTTTGAAACAGAATTGGCTTACTGTATAAGCACCTAACAAAAACACAATAAATAAAAAATGAATAGACATTTACCAGGTCCTGCCAAAAGATATCCCCAGCCATAATATAGCAAAAGCTGCAAAATGGCGTATCAGGGCCTCAGATTTCAGTGCCTGGAAAACGCCTAACACGTATATATCATCAAAACTATTGGCTTTGTTAATGACTATTTTTAACAGGACTTCAGTGCCAGGAACATATGCAAGAACACAAGTATTGCTTCTAAATCAAGTGGCTGCGGACACCTTTAATTTAGACAAGGAGCTCATTTACAGAAGCAACAAAACCATTAAATCTGAGAAAACTGGTAAGAAATAAAACTGAAAAGCCCTACACAGCGCAAAGTTTGATGTTTCGGGCTGAAAAAGCTAGCTTGATTCAGGAGGGTGTGTTCTGGCCGGCGAGGGGCAAGTGTTGTATGGGCATGACCAGGGATTACCATGGCTATGGGATGTGAATGGGTTCATAATACCCACAGGCTGTGTGTCCAACCTCACATCAAACTGCAGTGTTCAGCTTACAGTTGTCTGATTTCAGAAACAAGTTTCATGCGTTTTCTCTGAATATGCACAACTTTCTGTTGGATAGCATCCGCTCTACCATTGTTTCATCCCTGTATTGGACTGGTGCCACAAAACCAAAGGCATCAATGAACCTTCATTCCAGCTTTTAGTTTTGTAAAGTATAATATTTCTTCTAGCAGAAACTCATGCCATTGTATATAAAGCTTGGAATAAGAAAGCTGACAACTAGATACAGCAAGTGAAACAAAACACACAATTAAACTGCATCTACCACCTGGACAACAGGAGTTAAATATTGCTGGTTAAGAAGGGGGCAGAGCACCACAGACACATGCCTGCAATAAACACACACCTCCATACATACAACTCCCTCTCTCTTATTTTCTCCCTCTCTCTCTCTCTCTCTCTCTCTCTCTCTCTCTCTCTCTCTCTCTCTCTCTCTCTCTCTCTCTCTCTCTCTCTCTCTCTCTCTCTCTTCTCTCTCTCTCTCTCTTTCTCTCTCTCGCTAACTTCATATATATTACATGGCCCGCGGTAGCAACCGTGTAGTTATGGTTAAGTTGCTCAACTCATAGGAAGAGAAATTTTGGCCGGCATATAACTTCGCTCCCCCTGGACGACTCCTTACCAAAATTTGCAAATAAAGTATATGGCCTGCTCTGAATTTCTTTGGGGTACGTTTGGTGAGGTTTCGTCAAGGGGGGGGGCAAAGTTGTAGGGGGACCCACATTTTTTTTTACATAGACGCAATGGAAAAATATTTTTGCTCATGACTACAGCCTAAACCACTGGACGAATTTTCACCAAATTTGCGGCAGGAGCAGCGGTTTGGTCCTGAATGTTTGCTTTTGTAAATATGGTGTAAATCCGTCCAGTTGATTTCTTTAAAATGAGCTAAAAGCAGTAAACAAAAAAAATAGTGATATCTGGGTTCAGTCCATGGACTCACTTCCCTGTGTGGTCCGCGGGCAGGCATCCAATTGGCCTAGAGGGCGACGTGATGTCCGCGGACATCGGACGCACCAACTGATTGGGTGCTGAAAAGAGTGAAGTGCGTCCGATTTTTGGAAATGCACGCCATATTGGATTCACGGACAGGAAAAAAACACAACATTGCACTTGTCAAACTTATCAAACAATTCTGGGGAGTTCAGGGGTGATGAGGATGGGCTGGGATAGGGCCGTAAGAAGCCAAAAACGGGTGTTTTTCATCCCTGAAGTTCAAATACAGTCCTGTGCTGTTCATGAACACTTCAGATGTTCGGGGACATCTATGCCTATTTCTGCATAACTGGGTTGGTGAAAAGCAGTTTTTGGATGGTTTATAACTTTGGTGCCACTCAATGAAACTACACCTGATTCTGAAATGGTTATGCTAAGTTTGGTGGGATGCTGTCAAGAGGGGGCAAACTTAGAGGGGGGGTCCCAAAATATTGTAAAGGCTTATAAATGTGGTTCCATTTGACGAATCTACACAAAAGTTTGCAAAAACATATTAGATCTAGATACAAATGTATTTGTGATGTCATCTTTGATGTCCTGGGTGTTAGTCTTAGCAGTGCACGGTGGTGGCGCTAGTTATGGTTGCTTAGCTTACCATAACTGGCACATTTTTTAGATTTTTCGGTTTCACTTGTAACCATAACGTCCCTTTAACAACTTTTTTCATTGAATTTCATAGGTTTTTATTAGTGCAACTTAACCATAACGTCCCTTTAACAATGTTCTTTCAATGAATATATAATTATATATATACATGTGTCTCTCCCTTATCCCTCTTCTCTTTCTCTCTCTCTCTCTCTCTCTCTCTCTCTCTCTCTCTCTCTCTCTCTCTCTGACTCTTTGTCTCTCCTTTCTCCTCTCCCTCTCTTTTGTTTCAGTCAACTTGCCTGGGACTCTGATTTTGATACGGGCATACAGCCACAGGTTCTCTGTATATCCTTAATCGGATAGAAAAAAGATTTGAGAAAATCGGAAACACACCCTATCCTGGACCGAGAAAGGTATGCCGCCTCCCCCACCCCAAGAGATAAATGTGGGATTCAGAATGTACCCCGTTAGTTCTGATGAACACGGTGGCAGCTGAAACACAGCATACGCAGGAAAAGGGCTCCAGTGGGTGGCACTTTTAAAGGGCACTTAGATGTGCCTGAGAACACCAATTAGTCTGTAGAGGAGCAGCTGCATGTCTCTGCAGGAAACCCTGCCCCCCTACCTCCCGTATGTTGGAAGCCTGAGATCGTGTCGTGTTTGACACCAGCAGTTGCGCCAATACTGCAACCTATGTTCGAAAGAAGATACCTATTGAGACAACCCTATCGAATGTATCCCCAAAGGGATGACAATATGAGTTAGGAACTCCCTGAAGGAATATGAGAAAGGAGCAAAGAAAGAGGCCTGTGATGTCATAAGAGAGTATGAACGGCGTCTCAGGAGACTGACTGGAGAAGATGTATGGATCCTACAGAAACTAATGACGGAGTAAAGAATCAAGAGAACCTTTAAGTACGAAAAATAAGATCACACGTGCACAATGTGCTGCAGAGAATCAACTGTTTAATATTTGTACAGACGCTGAAACGCATCACAGACGCTGAGTTATCCTAGAAGCTGGATATATGTAGTGAACAGAATGCAGACGAAGCCGCCATTCTATAGAAGCTGGACATCAGTACTTTGCCAACTTCCTGAGTTGGTTCGGTTATTTGGACTTGGAGTTAATTTGTGTGATCCCATCCATTACATGCATGTTCCTAAAGGGACCTAAGCGCAAGTTGTACTTGTAAAGTTTGAAATGCTGCGACCCAGGCAAGAAAGTGTATTTTACTGCCGGAGTCTGAGGCGTCACCATCTATCGAGGAAGCAGTATAGTTTGCTTTGTTTGACATCCTGGCAGTCATTTGCCAGTTTTACCTTCATGCCACATAACCAGTGGCGGAGCCAGGTTTTGATAGCAGGGGGGCGAAGTGCTCCTGTGGGGTCACTGGTCGGGTCAGGGAGAGGTCGAGTCACTACCCTTTCCTTACTTTTTGTGGGTATAACTAGGAACTGTGCATAGGGAGTCTTACTTTTTTCAAGGTTACTTAATAGCCAAAAGTAGCAAGGATCAAAAAAAGTGAAACAGAAAAAAATGACAGCTAAGGATGAAAATGATGCAGCATTAAAGACTACAGTTGAATGCCACTGGTAAAAGGCAAAGGCAGTTTCCAATCATGCATGTGCATTGCAATGTGCTACAGGGCAGGCGTGTCGTTAGCGGTCACTGAGGTATCTTGTTCCATGCCTTGGGATTTCAGCTTTAACCCATTCTGGTCCAATACTTCAACCTTACTGCAATTCAAGGCTATAACCCTTAGAATGCATAAGCCTATTGAAAAAAAAAGCCAAGGGCGACCAACATGATGACCCCGGTCACATGAGGTCACGTGTTAACCTTGCCATGCATGGGCTTAAGACTTGATGACCCCCTCGTGGCAAGGGGTGCAAGCCCCCCAGCTTTACCATTGGTGGAGCGAAGATTGAAATTGCTGAAGTCCCTGGTACACACCATCAGCATGGTCAGAGACACACTCAACAGGCGAGCATGGCCAGCAGTGTCTGGCATTCTTGCCAGGGAAGGCTTCAATCTAAGATAGCGCCTGGCCTAGAGGGCAGTGTGCCCTTTTAAGCGCTCCCAGGCCCCTTACTATAGATGCAGTCGGTGTTTCTTTTACGTTCCTCAGTGTAGGTTTGCCACGGGTCATGGGCACGTAGGCGCTGGTGTGGACGTTTTAATCCAGGTCTTCACTCTGCCGTAAAGAACACCAGACAACCTGTAGACCTTGCTAGAGGTGGTGACCCCCATGGACCCACCCAGGGATGTTCAGGCCTGGCCAGGTGGCTCTATCTGTTGCCTATAATCACACCTCGTAGCCGTTGTACCTGCGGTCTCAGCGCTTCTACAAGCCCGGTCTTGGGCAATCGGGTCATTCTGGGTTCCATCCGCAGAGTCAGGAACACACAAGAAGCCCTGTTGGCCTCACAGGGTGTCTCAGCCCCATCAGAAGTCACCAATGATTTGCATTTTGGCTTCCATTAGAATTCAGGACTTTTTTGCCTGGTAGTAATCAGTGAAGAACACACAGGTGATTGATGAATAATTCAGCGCTTCTTCACTGTGAAGAGGTTAATGAAGGCTTTGGGGAGCTATCCCTTCCAAGCAGCATCTCATTCACTGGTCCATCAAACTTCATGGATTTCCTGACCACTCCCTAACTGCTGCCTTGCACCCGAGCAAGTTCCACTTCTTGGTTGGCAGAAGTTGTTGCCTCTTGGAAGTCCATGCCTGTGCTCTGCTCGGTTCCAGGGTTTGCCCCCCACCCTCTCGGATGTGGACAATGGATGAAGGGAGCGGGTTGGGGGCACAGCAGCGAGAAGAAACACGGATATCGCAACTCCCGCCACATTACAGTGGTGGCGCGATGGGAGTAGCAAATCGCTGCGATTTGAAGGACCTCAGCCATCTCATGGCACATGATCGGCTCCAGTGATGCGTTCAAACCAATGGCATCCGCTGCACCCGTCACAAGGAGGCGCTCTGCTATTGATCCAGAGAGGATCTTCGAGCTGAAGATACAGCTTTTTGTGAAAATACCACATGCAAGGACTGTATAGCCAAGCAGAGAAAAACACAGGCCACAATTCCCATATGATCTGACTGCATAGAAGCCAAGAATGAGAACCACCATGGCCTTTAAAATATATTTATTTTAAGTCAAGAAGACCAGAAATCCAGAACGTTGAAAACGATACGAATTAATGGGTGTTCACCCTAAACTAAGTATACATGTTTTAAAAAGTGAGAGAGCACAATTGTTCACGAATTGAAAGCAAGTTAAAGCGTGAACATTAATGCATTACGTTATTTAGATCTACTTTCCTAAAGTCTTTCCTCCTGTGGCCACTGTATTTTGATGGGTTGGGTGAATGTTTAATATATCACATGACTAAACTTTGGGAAAAGGTGGTTGCTCTTTTGCCACTGCTGAGTTAAATTATGCATTACGAGGTAGGCAATTAAGCTCTCCGATTTATGCTTTCGAGGACACAATCAACTATGATATGATCTGATAGTTTATTTATATAGCGCCTATACACAATGTGTTTCAAAGCGCTTCACGGCAAGGGAGGGAACAAGGGAAAATACAATGACAGTCTTACAGGCCATGAACAGCAAGGATGTGAAATTAACTCTCGTACTCGGCCTGACGACAATCTATACATGGTGTGTGGCATGAATCTGCGATTCTTTTTGTCATTGTATCATTTTTGTGCTACTTAGTGTTGGATTCTTTTATTATCACTTCTTGAAAAGGCTGATTGTTTGGTTTTCAGGAACGTGTGTGCATAACCAGCCTAATGGCTGTACTAGACTAAAAAGACATGCTTTTTTTAAAAAAAAATAACATATTTAGAATTTCTTTCGTTTACTACCCACAAAATAGCTGTACCCTGGAGCCATGCCTGGTTCATGGGATTTCCAGATGTTAAACATTGTGCACAGTTACACGCCTGGCTCACAAGTCACATGTATACGTGTGCTATGCCCCGATTTATGCATTGCACACCTGGCATTAGGCAGGCCGGAAATCTTGAAACCTGCCTCCCAGGCCTAGTCTCCGTTTGCTTTATGCTGCACTGTGCAGGGAAGGGGGGTCTGAAGGGAGGGGCTGCCGTTATAATCCTAGGAGAAGCCATTCGCAGAGCCTCGGGCGCGCTCGTAAATATCCGCCAATCGGCGCATTGTTGCACCTCGCCCAATTGGCTGCTAATAGCGCGGAGGACGGTGACATTCAGCGCTCTCTGCATGGCTGAGGGTCTCCCAGTGACTCCGAGGACCGCGCTGGCAGTCGGTGCAGGCGGAAAGGCCAATCGAAGACTCAGTGGCTTGGAAATTCTGGGCCGCCAAGAAACGTATAGATCTTCAGGACTAATGTATCGGCGCGCTCGTCCCTCCGCCTGTTAACTGCCCCTTCCCGCGCTCTCTCTTCGCCTCCAATATGCTTTAGCCAGGGACGGCTGGGCCACGTAAGAGAAAGGTCACCTGCAGGTAGAGGGCTTGCTGCAGACCCCCAAGCTTCCTACCCTCACAAGCAGCATGTTCAGCAGGCGTCTATGAAACACGGAGAGCAAGCTTCCCCTCCACACAGAGTAAGCTCAGCCAAGGAGGGAGAGGCCAAGCGTCCCTCAGGCAGCCGGCAGCATCATTGAAAGAAAGCGGCGGGCCACGCAGCTCCCCTCCAACTCCGGGTAGGGCCTGCATTGGCATGGGCAGCGCAAGCTTCGTAAACTCAGAGCCAGTGCCACAAGGCAGGAATGCGAGCCTTCCTTCCAAGACAGCCAAGGCGCAGAGTTAACAATCTAAGCACATCAAAAACAAGGGCAGTGCAAGCTTCCCTCGAAACACTGAGCAAGCACAGCCAAGATGGGAGAGACGAAGGTTCCGTCACGCGCAAAGCAGGAACCAGGTCCAGGTCAAGCTTCCCTCGAAACACTGAGCAAGCACAGCCAAGAAGGGAGAGACGAAGGTTCCGTCATGCGCAAAGCAGATACATCATGACCATGTCCAGGTCAAGCTTCCCTCGAAACACTGAGCAAGCACAGCCAAGAAGGGAGAGACGAAGGTTCCTTCAAGCGCAAAGCAGATACATCATGGCCATGTCCAGGTCAAGCTTCCCTCGAAACACCGAGCAAGCACAGCCAAGAAGGGAGAGACGAAGGTTCCGTCAAACGCAAAGCAGATACATCCTGGCCAGGTCCAGGTCAAGAGTCCCTCGAAACACTGAGCAAGCACATCCAAGACGGGAGAGACGAAGGTTCCGTCAAGCGCAAAGCAGATACGTCCTGGCCAGATCCAGGTCAAGCTTCCCTCGAAACACTGAGCAAGCACAGCCAAGAAGGGAGAGACGAAGGTTCCGTCAAGCGCAAAGCAGATACGTCCTGGCCAGGTCCAGTTTAAGCTTCCCTCGAAACACTGAGCAAGCACAGCCAAGAAGGGGGAGACGAAGGTTCCATGAAGCGCAAAGCAGATACGTCCTGGCCAGGTCAAACTTCCCTCGAAACACTGAGCAAGCACAGCCAAGAAGGGAGAGACGAAGGTTCCGTCAAGCGCAAAGCAGATACATCATGGCCATGTCCAGGTAAAGCTTCCCTCGAAACATTGAGCAAGCACAGCCAAGAAGGGAGAGACAAAGGTTCCATCAAGCGCAAAGCAGATACATCATGGCCATGTCCAGGTCAAGCTTCCCTCGAAACATTGAGCAAGCACAGCCAAGAAGGGAGAGACGAAGGTTCCATCAAGCGCAAAGCAGATACATCATGGCCATGTCCAGGTCAAGCTTCCCTCGAAACACTGAGCAAGCACAGGCAAGAAGGAAGAGATGAAGGTTCCGTCATGCGCAAAGCAGAAACGTCCTGGCTAGGTCCAGGTCAAGCTTCCCTCGAAACACTGAGCAAGCACAGCCAAGAAGGGAGAGACAAAGGTTCTGTCAAGCGCAAAGCAGATACGTCCTGGCCATGTCCAGGTCAAGCTTCCCTCGGAACACTGAGCAAGCACAGCCAAGAAGGGAAGACAAAGGTTCCGTCAAGTGCAAAGCAGATACGTCCTGGCCAGGTCCAGTTCAAGCTTCCCTCGAAACACTGAGCAAGCACAGCCAAGAAGGGAGAGACAAAGGTTCCGTCAAGCGCAAAGCAGAAACGTCCTGGCCAGGTCCAGGTCAAGCTTCCCTCGAAACACAGAGTAAGCAAAGCCATGATGGGACAGACGAAGGTTCCGTCAAGCACAAAGCAGATACGTCATGGCCATGTCTAGGTCAAGCTTCCCTCAAAAAACAGAGCAAGCACAGCCATGATTGGACAGAGGAAGGTTCCTTCAAGCGCAAAGCAGATACGCCATGGCCAGGTCCAGGTCAAGCTTCCCTCGAAACACAGAGCAAGCACAGCCAAGATAGGACCAATGAAGGTTCTGTCAAGCGCAAAGCAGATACATCATGGCCAGGTGCAGGTCAAGCTTCCCTCGAAACACAGAGCAAGCACAGCCAAGATAGGACCAATGAAGGTTCTGCCAAGTGCAAAGGAGATACATCATGGCCAGGTCCAGGTCAAGCTTCCCTCGAAACACAGAGCAAGCACAGCCAAGATAGGACCAATGAAGGTTCTGTCAAGCGCAAAGCAGATACATCATGGCCAGGTCCAGGTCAAGCTTCCCTCGAAACACAGAGCAAGCACAGCCAAGATAGGACCAATGAAGGTTCCGAGAAGCGCAAAGTAGATACATCATGGCCATGTCCAGGTCAAGCTTCTCTCGAAACACGGAGCAAGCACAGCCATAATGGGACAGATGAAGGTTCCGTCAAGCACAAAGCAGATACATCATGGCCAGGTCCAGTTTCCCTCGAAACACAGAGCAAGCACCGCCATGATGGGACCAATGAAGGTTCTGTCAAGCACAAAGCAGATACATCATGGAGGCTCTTTGTGGTCTCGAAGGCATTTACATAATTTATATGGTCCAGTGTTTTTCAGTGTGCAAAGTTTTTTCACGTGTGGGGTGTGAGTAGTAACGATCATTATGGCAGCTCCTGTTGATAAATGTCTTGCCTATAGTGAAGAATATGTCAAAAATGTATTATATTCCTTGTCTGTATTATCATACACAAGTGATGGTATCTTTAATAAAAATAATGACCAGTGGGATGAATTAGCACAACTCAGAAAACGTCTAATTTGCACAGAATTACACAGTGTTATCATGCTACAATACCTAAAAAATCAGGCACTTCCTCAGAGCCTTATAGTTAGGAATGAACCCAGGTCATTCTTGGACAATCCAGAATTTAAGATCAAGTGGAGCTACATATCCAACAAATTTGGTCGGGATTGGTTAGTGCTAATAATAGATACAGCAACAGAAGTATCTAAACAGATAGAAATCAATATTTCTATATTGCAAGATGAATTGAAGAAATACTTAGATCTTGAGGCTTTCAAAAACAAATTAGATCTACTCCTTAAAGAATTATTAGATTTCAAGAATGATACTAGCCTAGAACGGGTGAAGAGGATGAAAAAAGATCTATCTAGTTTCTCACATGAGAAGATTTTCCCTTACACTGTTGATGGCTATAAATTTGGGAATACTTACCACGGCACAACCAATCAAACCTCCTTCAAAAGGAGGGTCCATTTCCACAATACATCTTATAGTTCAAGTGATGATGGGAGCACAGGGTCTATGGACCAAAGTAACCAACAGGGGATAGGCAGAGGTTGAGGACAACGGTACCAAAACAAACAAAAACAAGGACGTCTTTTTTTAGGACAGGGACCCAACCAAGGGGATTGGGGGAATCAGATACGAACACACAGCAGGTCGAGGAATCAGTGGTGATAAATCTGTCCAATTACATCTTAAGCAGAAATGAAGAACTAGTGCTGAACAAAGGCCTTAACTTTGTTACTACAAAGTTTCACAATCCTTTGGAGTTTCGGTCTGAATTTCATAGTTTCATGCTCAAGGTCCACTTGAATGAATTCTTTCAAAATGATAATGCCTATGAAAGTCTTAATCGCACTGGTTTAAGAAACAAATCGACTTTCAATGCTCCTGCTTACAGTCATACTTCTGAATCCAAGGTTTTTGAAAAACAGGTGCTCAAAGAGGTTTACAAATTGGAACAACAAGGTATTCTGAGTCATTCCAATTTTGGTAATGCCCAAAGAGCTTTGATCTCCAAATTATCTAGGGTAGAGGATGTTATTGTGAGACAAGCTGACAAAGGTGGGGCCATTGTGCTCCTCAACCGTGAGGATTATGTGGGTGAATGCCTACGATTACTCAATGATGTGAAAAGCTATCGTCCCATTCCGGCTGATCCATCGACCACACTGAGGGAAATTATAGAAACCAAGGTGTCGAGGGCCTACGAGGCAGAGATGATTAGCAAGCAAGAATGCGATTACCTCATTAGAAAGCAAGGTTGAGTGCTGGTATTTTATATCTTGCCC
>NC_090931.1:74561018-74568518 GCF_040938575.1 Ambystoma mexicanum | reverse complement strand
CACGTGTGTTTGGGGGTTTGTATTGTGTGTGGGAGGGCGCGTGGTGATCAGGTTTGTGGGGAGTGGGTGCAGGCCAGCAGTGAACATAGTTCCACTACTTCATTTCATACTCTTCTACCCCTGGTCCCATAGAAGAAAAAAACATCAAGTCCTCCATTTGAGGTGCCTTAACTTCTAAGGAGAACATTCAAGTTTAATTGGCACGCAAATTAATTGACGCTAAACTTGATAATACTGGAGATTGACCTCCACATTCAAGCTGTCGTTTCCACCTGTACACCGTCCTTCCACCTACTTCAGATGTTAATTGTCACCCTGCTTCCTAGCGAGGCAGCCGTCCCCATAAAAAGCACCCACCTAATTCTGCGTCTAGGGATGCGCACGGCGTAAAAGGTTAGCCCACAGGGCCCAACGCCTGTCTGTGCACGCCCACCAATTACAAGTATGTTCCAACACCTTGTCTTAAAGGTTAACTTATTTGTGCTAATTGACTGGAGAAGGCGATTGGCTCTTTAATGCTTTTATAGATTTGTACGGATAAAAATACCGCGAGTGGGGCCGCCTCCATCCGGGGAGACATACTACAGAAATTATACAGTTTGAGAAGCGCGTCGAGCAAAGGCTTTTGATTCTGGGGGATTTAATACCACCGTAATTAGTATAATTGGAGCTCCGTGATTCCAACAGAAAAAAAAATCATCGAGGATAAAAACCTAGAGGTTTTTTATTCTTTTAGGTCCTTTCAACGCAGGTATATGCGGGGGGAGACCCCCAGCAGCCCCCCATACTCACCCCACATTCATTATAACGCTAACCCACCCCCTACATATATTTGTGTTGAAAATCAGCCCCAAAAAATGGAGGTTTTCGCCCTGTGTAATTAACCATTTATTAGAGTCAGTTTCGTGACCCAAAATCCACCCACCGGCATAACCTCAGTGGCGCGGGGTGCATTAGGCCCCCACATGACGGCCTACGTGTTGCTTGGGCGGCCCATCACAGGGCGGTTTGTTGTGGTGAGAAATAACTCAAATGCCATGCAGGGTTTGTGTCTTGACAGGAGCTGCGTATGAACTGGCCTTGCTGTGTGTGTGTGTGTGGGGGAGAGGGGGGCTTTCGGGATAAATGGGGCCCAGGGGTATAGAATGTTATATTAGTTCACCTTTTCCGCTTACAAAACAGGCCTCTTAGCTTCTGAGGCAGTACGTGCGTGCTAAAAGTTAGGATCACATACGTCTCATTGCGTGAGTTGGTATTCACTACTGTAGTGCTTTCCCCTGCACGTGTTGCTTTCATCTCGGTGGCTTCCTCTGCCTCACTCTGTGATTTTGTTCCAAGTATCCAATTTGCGGGAAACTACTTACATGTGTTTCTGCCCCCCCCCCACTCCTCTCCATCCACTGCCCACTACCTCTGGTAAAAGGAATGTGTTTCTGCCCCTCCCACAATAATCACCAACCACTGCCCACTACCTCTGGTGATAGGAATGTGTTTCTGCTCCTGCCCCACTCCTCTCCATCCACTGCCCAATACCTCTGGTGATAGGAATGTGTTTCTGCCCCTGCCCCACTCCTCTCCATCCACTGCCCACAACCTCTGGTGATAGGAATGTGTTTCTGCCCCTGCCCCACTCCTCTCCATCCACTGCCCACCACCTCTGGTGATAGGAATGTGTTTCTGCCCCTGCCCCACTCCTCTCCATCCACTGCCCACCACCTCTGGTGATAGGAATGTGTTTCTGCCCCTGCCCCACTCCTCTCCATCCACTGCCCACTACCTCCAGTGTTAGGAATGTTTCCCTGCCCCTCCCCCACTCCTCTCCATCCACGGGCCACTACCTCCAGTGTTAGGAATGTTTCCCTGCGACTCCCCCACTCCTCTCCATCCACGGGCCACTACCTCCAGTGTTAGGAATGTTTCCCTGCCCCTCCCCCACTCCTCTCCATCCACGGGCCACTACCTCCAGTGTTAGGAATGTTTCCCTGCCCCTCCCCCACTCCTCTCCATCCACGGGCCACTTCCCCTGATATTAAGAATGTATTTCTGCTTGCAATGTTCATACTTTTAAGGAAGTTAATATATCTCACATCTCCCAGATGGCCTCTGTGCTCTTGTGCACGTGTTTCCGTATTTCGTCTCTCCCTCAGGGCCAGAAGTTTAAGTACAGAGCATCCTCGGGCTTTGCCCTGGACTGTTTCCAATCTGCCTTCATCCGTCTCTGGGCGCAGCCAGGCAGCAGAAGCGGACTCCATCCTGCAGGGGCCTATGGAATGTAACTCTCTTTGATTGGCAAGGCCAAATACCCCCTGTTCCAACTGGACAGTTCCAAGTCTTTGTTAAATAAAACACGTTTGATCCTATGCCAACACAGTTCTCGCATTGCACCCTTAAGCCGCCTAACGCTTGGGGAGATTGTACGGGGGTTATGGAGTCTTTTCTCGCGGCATGTACCTTGTTTTCAGACTTGGCTTGCTTGTTTTTTTTCAGAATTGCTTCTCTAATAACTTCGCTCTCCCACCCAAACCCACCGCCCTTTTCTTTACTTCCTGAACTCTCCTGCCTCTGCTTCAGCTTGTGCCAGTGATCCCTCGTTATTGGTAGTTAAAGGGATGTTAGAGAAAGGGACCTTATTTTTGTACTAGAATGCATGGAGCGATAGCAGTTTCTCTAACGTTGAACTTGTTCCGGTTTTGTCATCATTACTGGCTCATCTTTTTGCTTCACAAATTTCATTGTGTGGTTTGGTTTCTCCTCAGCAAATATTTTCAGGAAAAACTATTTTAGGGTCTGTCCTAATCTGTACCTGTGAATAGATCTGTTCTCTAGTTTCCTGTTTTGTGTCACCCGGGGCTCCTGTGCCATGATTCGAGTGGACCCATTAATGATCCCTGGCCTGCTTACATGTTTTGCAGAACAGTGCAGCCTTGCTTTTCACCCACACCAGGCCTCGGACACTGAACCCTACCCCATGGTGCTCAGCCGTGCCCTCAATGAAAGCTGGATTCCTGGTCAGAGTGCAACCTATGCAGTTTGAGGGTTCATTTCTGTAGACCGGTTTTGCAGAAGTCTTTGTGTGGAAGGATTCGGAATGTTCACATATAGTTATTTCTAAGACCTGCATCAAGGACTCCACTTACTAGGCCATAATTGCGCCTCTTTCCAGAGAACTGCAGCCTGTGTCGGTACACGGGAAGCCCAACTGGAGAGCCAGACAGGATGACCTTGCAATATGGCCAGGTTGGAAAAGGAGTCCATAATGCCTGTACAGTTTGTACAATGATGACCAAGACATCTGCATCAGGAAAACACGAGTGATCGCTCTGTCCTGGTTCAGACATGAAAGAGGTTTGGCAAAGTTAATAAATGTAATGCCCAAGGCAGAGGGTGAAGCGGTGCTCTCATGAAAGGTGCATTGACATTACCTATATAGGTAGGAGTTCATAATCAGTGCATGTACTCAAGAATGTTGAGTCCCAGACTACGAAACTCACGTCCCCTCAATAAAAATAGAAACATTGTCTGACTTTCTGAAAAAAAAGTGACTCAGCCATTCCTTTCAGAAGCCAGGGTGGTACCAAACTGGAAGCGAAGCACCGCAAGAGGGTAGAAACTCCGAGACAGAGCTTTTCCAGCAACACGCTCTATGTGCGGAACAAGCTACTAACACTTACAATGTTGACAACCTTCATCACTCAGCACCTGAACACTCTACTCTCTAACGACAATCTCGCCAATCACTCGTCTACCCACTCATCCTTGCTTCGCCCCTCGGGCGCCTTCCCTACATTGCCCACAACCCTGGAAACCTCTGCTACCAAGCACTCCAATTATAGCTCCTGGGTGAGTCCCCTGTATACACTGCTCTGTGGCTCCCAGCTAGGCTTGCGCCTTATAAAGCCCCATGTACACACTTTCACTCTAGTACTTGGATACCTGCGGGCATTAATAGGTCCTGCCGGGATTCAGTTCCGCCATTATGTCAGGGTGCCACCACGTAAAGCGCAGCTCACCGTCCAAAGCTACCCTTTGATGTGGCACAGGGCAGGCCACTGTCCACAGGTGATAATGAGGGACATCTCCCCGGCAACATTGTACACGTTCGTCCACCCAAGTAAGATGACAACTGATGACAACTGATCATCAGCGCTAAACACAATACCGCGAGTGCTACAGAAAACCACCCCGCACACAAGTGCCTAGGCACGTAATTGCAAAGAAGACTCTCACTTTATGAGGTACTTTCTGTGTACCTCATGGTGAATGTATCTTACGGGACCCCAACTCATAATTAGGTGACGTTTTAAAAATAGGAGGAATTTACACTTCTACATGGTAAACCGTCGCCGCCACACTTGTAATGAGCACTTCGATGGCGCATCTTTTCATACTAGGATAGCGGAGCCGCGCTTATGGCGAGGGTGGCGCCCACCCAGGTGTGCCAGCAGCTTGGAGAGAACAGGAGATGTGCGTGTGTCCGGAAGGGATCAGAAGTAGCTTCATGGCATAGCAGAATAGGGTAAGCAAGGTGTGCCATGTGAAAACCTCCCTGCAAGACTGGTTCTACGTGTCTACATAGCCTGCTATGTACACGTCTGCATTTCTTTTGGTTCACCTTTGGGCATCATGGATGTGCCCAGTTTTTATTTTAATTGGTGGAACCCCTCCCCCACCCACATACCAAGCCCACACATTCTGTACAGAAATAGGGCTGTGAACCTTCACTAAATCTGCAATGAGAATTTTGATGCACACAGATGGGCAGTTTGCCAAATGTGGTGAACTTTCATGGACAAGGATGCACAGAGAGATCGAGAGTAACTCGTTTTAATATGTACAATGTCATGTAACAGAACTAGAGTGTCACTTTCGACACTAGAGCACACATATATGTTGGATATGCGGCTGTCTCTTCTGAGACACACAGATCTCCCTGACATGTTATTAACTACACCCTCTGTTAATTAGCTTTTTTGAAGCATTGTTCTGGCAGGTGATTGACTCTGTCCTAGCATGTTGGAAGCACTCCCCAACACATGAGTAAGACCATTTCTACTCTGACAGCTTTTCAGAGGCAACAACTGAATGTGGGATTGCCCCTGACACAGTGCCATTAGCCTTCAAGAGACACCAGCAGACATGGGGCTGACTCTCTAAAATGGCTGTGAAGCGGCGAGACCAGGACACTGGCTCTATCCTAGCCCAGACACAGGTGGACCTAAAACGCGGCAGGCTCAAAGTTGAGACAGACATACGACTTACTCTTCCCTAGACCAGAAGTCCTCCTTTATGTCACTTATGAGGGGTTTAAACACTGCCCCACATTCCAGCACCACTGTGATGGACCACTCTACTAATAACAGAAAGCCACGGTCCAAAAGAACACAATATAGAAGCAAAAGCGAGGCTGACACTGTGATTCAAACAGTTCCCAAGAATCTCTGCCGAGGAGCAATCAGACAATTGTGAAAGTTTGCAAATAAAACCACAGCCAAAAAGTTAACAACCGTCTACTGTGGATGTAACTATGTATGGCATGCAGCAGGTGTGGGATTTTTGTAATCAGTTTGCACCGTGAGCTTGGCAGCTCTTCCATATGGGTATTTAAGAAACGTGTCTTTCGTACATCACATCACTCTTCCATCAACATCTGCTCCTTTCGCTCTTGGAAGTGAGCCGCGATGTCTGGATGGGGCAGGAGAAGAGTCTGACGCATGCCCACCTCAGACAATGCACCACACACATGTTTCAGTCTCCCCAAATGCACAAGGTCATGAGTTAACAGAAAAGCTCACCCCCGAAGGGGCCCATGCATCTTCAACAATTAATTGTTATATAAAAGGACACGTTTCTCCAGCCAGGGATGCTTCCAGAACCTTTCAGAGCCAGATACCAGTGGCAAGAACATCCCATCACTGTGTAGACCTCTTGTTTGGGTCAAGGGGCTGGTGTAAAGTGCATGTATAAGCATGCCACTTGACTTTTCAGAACAAGGTCCCTTACAGCTCTCAAGTGGTGTCACATTGCCGCACTTTCGTGCAATGTGACGTGTCATATTTATGTTTCCTTTGGGCTCTTTTTTTTCCTAATCCTCTTGCCTGCCGCCCTAACACTGCTAGACGCTTTGCTCTCCATGACAGATACTTCCAGGTAAGGGACACCTACTTTGAAACTCGCCGTTTGTTGTATTGGCGTACCTTTCATTATGTCTCAAGTCAGACTACGGTCATCCAAAGGGCGTTCCTCCCCACAGCTCTTTGAGGCCATATCAATGGAAGCAGGCACTATATAAATATCACCTAACATAACATATACATATAGTAGAGGTTGTTGGTTCAAGATCCCTAATGGCCACGGTCAAGAGAATACTGATAGGCTGGAATCCTGATAGTAGCACTTACTGGAACTATCACATTGCGGCACTTTCATTACTCTCATCGGATACAAGAAGCAATTGGCTAATATCACACCACGCGATGACTCCTCATCTAGCTTAAAACTTCGTAAACACGTATTGTCCACCAGTATCTCCATTGGGGCTTTGCGTCTTCTGACGGTTATCTAAGGACAGTCTAGGTGGACATATCGTAGTGAGTGTCAATGAGACACATGCATTCCTCCATTGTTCCCTCACACTAGTAACCTCACACTCACAAGGGGGACGCATCCAGTGGTTACACTTTCCTTATTTGTATCACGCACAGGTGAACTAGGATGAGGCCCAGTACCTCTCATTTATTTGGGCGACTCATCCAATCACTAAACTGTTCTAATTTGCTCAATGGACAGACATAGTACGTTGTGGATCTGGGCAAATTCAAGAGGTCTCTTCCACCATCAAACAACCTCCTTTCCATGAGAAGATCTTATATCTAATTTGCATAAAAGGTCTTCCTCACCTTCCCATGACTAGTCCACCAAACATATGCACTCCTGCCTTATTCACCCATTCCAGACAGAGTGTGTAATTGGAGGGGTTTGAAAATGAGTAAGTTATGCTCCGAGTCATCGTGCGTTGCTCAATTGATGCGGTCCTACAGACGATCAAGCTTTTCCACCAACATCCCTTAGCTCCGGTCATGTTCTAGTGGAGTTTGAGGCAGAGTCGTTCCATTGAGGGTATTTCAATGCAGAATACACATATCACTCAAGAGCCCTGTGCGTAAACCTGCTGGATCTTTTCTTTCATTTTCAGAAGATAAGTCATGTTTCCCTGGATCACAACATTCTCAATTAGTGATATATTTACTGGTCAAAGCTTATTTAGGGATTCCAACTTAGAAAGTAGGCACTATGTGAGGAATTCGACCATCCGCACAAGGAGAGTGCGCTTGCCTGGGCTTTGTGATTTTTTGATAAATGAAAATGAATGATGGGAGATCAACCTATGAGGATTGTGTGAGGCCATTCCACACACAGTTAATCTGCTTCCAACACGAAACGCATAGTCACATGTACTCCGGGAAGACACAGTCTACATGCGCTGCCTTCCCCTGTCATATT